>NW_025729374.1:0-353 GCF_021292245.1 Micropterus dolomieu
TGAATTAACTCCAATTAGCCCACTCTCACCAGATCTCCTGTGACAGCTCACCAAACACACACACACACACACACACACACACACACACACACACACACACACACACACACAAGAGCATATGAGAAGTAATTTGGAAACCCAGCAGCCAACTGCATTTGTTTGTCAGATAGTATTGTATCAGAGAGCAATATCTGTTTCATTATCACACATTTACAAGTTTTTCAAAATGTGTGTTTTTGTCTTGGATGCAGATATTTGTTAGAAACATTCACTGCACAATGGAAACTGTTGAGTCACATATTCATTCAGTTTGTGGTTAATGTATATGCACACACACACACACACACACACAC
>NW_025729375.1:0-1736 GCF_021292245.1 Micropterus dolomieu
TAAGGGTTAAAGGCAGGATGGAACAATCAATTACTGGTTAGGATTCAATCAAACAAACCCAGTGCGATCTCAAACCTTATTAGCAGCCAAAGATTCTCTCTGTTTTTGGGCATTTCATGTTTGGCAGATTTATTTTTTGCAAAATTCACAAATACAAGTCTAAAAAACAATTTCCTTCAATCCTCTGCCTTACCTTGCCTCTCAGCCGCCACAGAGACGCATACAGTTCGCAGCAGACTGTCTGTCAGCCTCTGTATAGCCTGGTAGCTATCGATGGCGAACAGGAAGAGGTGTGAAGGCCGGTTGGCGATGGACTCGAGCTCCTCCCGGTTGGCTTGTCCCACCCCGATGCCAAACACAATGACTCCGTTCTGCCTCAGGCGCTGGGCGGGCGCTTTCACATCATCTGCGGATTCCCCATCTGTGATGACCACAGCGATCTGGGGCACCCGCTGGCTGGCTCGGCTTCCCGCCTCTACGGTGAAGTACCGCGTCAGGAGGAAGTCGATGCCCTTGCCAGTTTCTGTGCCTCCCGTTCGGTGGGGAATGTTATCCACCGCGGCCAGCAGGGATTTCTTGTCCTTGTGATCCTTCAGCAGGAACTCCTGGTAAGGGTCATCACTGTACTGAGCCACGCCGATCCGAACTTTGTTGGGGCCGATGTCGAGGGCCCTGATGATGTTGCGGAGAAAAATCCGGACCTCTTGAAAGCTTGACGGGTCGATGCTGGAGGAGCCGTCCACCAGGAAGACGATGTCAGCCACCGTGGCATTTTCACACTCTAGACCAGGGAAGAATAAGATCAGCATTGCATGCCCCCAAAATAGGTACTCAGGGAAACACTACAGGTCAGAGAGTCACAGACTGGGATGAACTAATGAAACATTAACTAACTGGTAGCTCTTCATTGCTCCAGTTTCAGCAGCTGTGACTTACGCCACCATGGAGGTCATTGAGGGTTCTTGCAAAGTAAACCACATGAATAGCAAGCATGTACTGTACCGGACCTGTCACTATAAAAACACAACTTCACATGTTCCATTTAAAAACACCCACCTGCCGTCTGAGCAGCGATGCCACAGGAACACGCTGCTATAACGAGGCAGAACAGAAGACTTGTTCCTCCCTTCATGGTGGGACGACTCGTGAGTTTCTCTCTTCCTGCAGCACGGATAAAACAGCAGTCAGTTTGGATATTTTATTGTCCACCCTGGAAAATTATCTTCAGCTGTAGCACTCACAACATAAATTAAAAGCAAGACAACTAAGAAGGAAAGTCACTCCTAAGAAGGAGTGGCCCTTATTCTAATGAACTCTTCTAATTTGTCTGTAAGTTCAGAAAGGCAGATGAAAGAAATGCGGAATGAGAAATTTCATTTCCAGTGAAGATGCATCTTTATGTGACACAGTCACCTACATTGGGAGTGCGCACGTATTCAAGTCTTTACGGTAAGTGAAACGGCCCAGAGCGAACTGACAGGTTAGAGACTTTATCCTGTCAGTTTGTCTCTTTACAAAGACAAGTGCTGCAGTATGAGAGTCCTACCTGAAGAGAGTCTTCACGTTACGCCGTACGAATACCACATACAACATTATTTATCAAACTGGGTCCGAATTTAGCACGAAGGAAACACATGTGACAACGTCCGGTTTTCAAAATAAGGCGTCTATACAGGATGGAAATAAGATTAATTGGATTATATTCACAGAAAGTATAAATCATACTACAAAATAAC
>NW_025729376.1:0-662 GCF_021292245.1 Micropterus dolomieu
AGCCTTCTCTTCGATGCTGTGTTCAAAAGCCCTCATGAAGGTGTGATATTGCAAAGGATCACCGTCAAAAACCTGAAGGTCTCTTAGGCAGAAATGAATGAGATTGTTGCTGAACCAATAAAGCAGTTATTTCATTTTGTTTTTCCAAAACCGTAATTATTTGACTTTGGTCACTGCTGCTTGTCACCAGTGTTGCCGACTGATGATTCCTGTGCTGAAACAGTGGACGTGATCGTACCGTCTCTTGATGTCCTGTCCAACTTGTGCATTGATTCCTTTTGTGATACAAATATGGGAGCATCATCTGATTTTGATCCACTTGTTACCATTTCCCAATGTACCACAAATCATCCAAGAATCCACGCCGTTCAATCAATCAATCAATCCATCAATCCACCGCTGCCTCACAAATCACATCCAAAGACCAACAATAAACAACACAAGCAAGCAACAATGCGTCCCCTATGGACAAGCGGCAGTAACCTATTTACATTGTGTTCAAATGAACAACTTCCACAGCACAAATTGCCACCATGTTACTACATACCGCTTCAGTTGCTGTGTTGTTCAAGTGCAGTCAATGTGTGTGTGACGTTTTGATATGATTGATGCTTGAATATAAGGATAATCATTTGAACATCTCAGCAAACTCTGTATTTCTC
>NW_025729377.1:0-475 GCF_021292245.1 Micropterus dolomieu
ATTCTGATGGGAAAATGTTATAATAATTTCTTTATTTAATCTAATTAATATTTCCGCTGCTGGGTGGTGATGGAGCAGTGGATAAGACGCATGCCTTTGGTGTGAGAGACCACTTCCCCACTGTGACATCCACCAATGTGTCCATGAGATGAACACTTAACCCCTAGTTAATAACTGCAGAACCTTTAATTTTACCACGTAAATGTCAACCAGCAAACCATTATTGATTACTCAAATCTCAATTACCTGTGTGTCCATTCTGAGCAGCAGCAAACAAGGCAGAGGTTTGGTTGTGGTATAGGTGGTGGTCTTGATCAAGATGATTGGGCTTGTTCTCCATGGCGGTGATAGAGGTGGTGTTGGTGGTAGAGGTGGTATTGGTGGACGTGGTGGTAGTGGTGGTGATGGTGATGGCGGTCGGGTCTGGTTGGTTAAGCAGCATTGACAATAAAGTGACATTTCCCTGGGAAGCAGC
>NW_025729378.1:0-1229 GCF_021292245.1 Micropterus dolomieu
TGTGGTACATGGCGCTCGTAGTCATGAGCGTCGCGGAGTAATACATACAGTAGGCCTACTGTGCTTCACCATAATATTACAGTGTGACCCCAAAATGGAACCTGTCAAGAGACATGCTTACAACGCAGACTTTAAACTCAAGGCTATCACTCACGCATTAGCACAGTAGAACACGGGAATAGAGCAGCAGCGAGAGAATTCAACATTAATGAATCAATGGTACGGAAGTGGAGGAAGCAAGAAGATGACCTGCGCCAAGTAAAGAAGACCACACAGAGTTTCCGCGGGAACAACGCGAGATGGCCAATGGATCGTGGATGCCTGGGCTAAGGTATCGGTCTCAACTGTGGTCCGAGCTTTCATGAAGGCCGGAATCGTCACTGAACTGCCAGCTAACAGCAACGACACTGACTCGGATAATGACGAGAGGGATCCGGGCATGCTGGACGCCGTGATCGCCCAACAGGAGGAGGACAAAATTGAACAGTGGGTTATTGAACAGAGAGCAGCAGGTAGAAGCGTCTCTACAGTCTTGATTCGAATGAAGGCAACAGCGTTAGCACGAGACATTAATATCAATGACTTTCAAGGCGTTTCGTTTGCTTTCGTTTTATGAAAGACGTAATCTCTCCATCCGCACACGAACTACCGTCTCGCAGCAACTGCCAATACATTACGAAGAAAAGCTGGCCAATTTCCGCGCATACTGCAAGAACAAGATCACTGAAAAGAAGATCCAGCCAGAGTGGATCACCAACATGGACGAGGTTCCGCTCACCTTTGACATCCCCGTGAACCGCACTGTGGAGAAAACAGGGATCAGAACGGTGTCTATACTCACCACAGGGAACGAGAAGTCATCCTTCACTGTAGTTCTCGGTTGCCAGGCTAATGGCCAGAAAATTGTCCGTACATGTGAATGGTTGTTCGTCTCTATGTTGATGAACTGGTGACTTGTTCACGGTGTACCTGCACCTGTTTTTTAATAAAGTTTGATTGACTTATCTGACTGTTTTGTTTCGCTTAGTGCGCTTTATATATGAAAAATGTTCGAAAATAGACCGTTCATTGACAGTGCGCATTATAATCCAGTGCTCCCTATAGTGCGGAAAATACGGTAAAGCAAAATAGGAGCCTTATGAAAGAGCTGTTTAAAGTTAAAAAGAATCTAAATCTTAAGAGACCCAGAGCTCAGTTTAACAAGGTTGCCACTGGTACGAATTGTGTGG
>NW_025729379.1:0-872 GCF_021292245.1 Micropterus dolomieu
ACAAAAGCTTGATGTTGGTGTTGTTTCATGTGTCTAGGTTGGAAAGATAGTTGAAATTATTTCCACTGTGGTAGAACAGTGACATGCCAACATAATGACAGGCCAATCAAATTGCTCTGAAATTGTTCCCTCCCACTTGATATGATTACATTAAGGCAAATCTTCCTCTAATACGGTCTAATTTAACAGCAATCACAAGTCGATTAACCAGAAAATGCTGATCGTACTTTATTCACTGCTGATGTTTACAGTGGGGAGTAAGTATATAAAGTCATATTTTTTTCCATATACAGCATATTTGAAGTATATTTTTGTGTTCTTGCATCAGCTTAGCACAGTACATATATGAATCTATATCTGTTGTCAATCACTGCTCTATTTTATTTTATTTTTAGGATGCACAGATGATCAGAACTTTGTGACAAAGACTGTTGGAGAAGATGTGACTTTGACGTGTACCCGCCAGAAATCTGAGCACAAAGCAGCCTTGTTTTGGATCAGACTTGTTTCTGGAAACTTTCCTGAATTCTTGGGAGGAACATTTTCCTTTGACTATGATGGTGTTAATGAGACTCCTCACATTACAGTAAAACAAGAGCCTGGAACTTTTCTTCTCCATATTAGTAAAACAAGCCTAAGTGACACTGGAGTTTACTACTGTATAAAAGTAAACCAACTTGACATGACATTTGTGAAAGCAACCTTTCTAAGAATTAAAGGTAAATGCCCTGTATAAGTGCAGGTTCCATCATTTAATTCCCATACAAAATATAAGTATACAAGTGTTTATATATATAAATTAATATACTTTTATTTTCATGAAAGTAAATAAAGCATATTCACGGTCATGTTTGTATTTCCCAGGACCAGAA
>NW_025729379.1:930-11001 GCF_021292245.1 Micropterus dolomieu
AGTCCTCTCTCACTCTGAGAACAAAACATGCCAAGGAGAACACAGTGTGTACTGGTTCAGAGTCGGATCAGATGAGTCTCATCCCAGTGTCATTTATGCTCATAGAAACAGTGGTGATGAATGTCAGAAAAGTCCTGAGACTCGCTATCCACAGAAATGTGTCTACAACTTCTCCAAGAACATCAGCTCCTCTGATGCTGGGACGTATTACTGTGCTGTGGCCACATGTGGGGAAATATTGTTTGGAAATGGAACAAAACTGGACACTGAAGGTAAAATAACATTTTTATCTGGTAAAATCCATTATGATCATATTTTGGCTCAGGCTTATTTCTAAAAACTTGCCTGAATTCTAGAGAAGAACATTTGATATTGATTTTGATGTGGTTAATAAGACAGACATTACAGAAAAACAAGAGCCTAGAGCATTTCTCCTGTATAATTATAAAATTAAGCGACACTAAGCAATACTGGAGATTACTACTATATAAAAGTAAACCAACACATTTGTTCCTCATGCAGTGTCACATTATCAAAATAAAAGGCAACTTTCATAATAGTTAACTTTCATTATTTTCATGTTGTTTCAGCACTCAATATGTGGGATTTGCAGAAGGCCAAAAAAGTTATGTTTCTGTTGTGTGCAGCTTTGGCTATAAGTCTGATTGTTATTGTCTTTCTGATTTATATCATCAAGAAAACATCTTGTGGTTGTTGCAACGGTAAATGATTTTTCTCACACATCAACCTATTAAAACAGTATTTTGCTAAAGCTAATTTCACATGATTTATATTACTGATTTGTGTAAACGTATAGCATCTTTAATCTTAAATCTCTGTTTTTGTTTTATAACACAGCTGTCAGTGCTCTGCGAACAAATGCTGCTACAGCCAGTGGAGATCAACACAATCAACAGGTACGGTATATAAAGAAAAGATGACTCTGAAAACATTATTGGCTTATTTTTCTCTAAACATATGTAAATGTTAATATCTGCCACCTCATAACATATTTCAATGTATTGTACATATTTCCTCAGAGAGAGGAGGAATCATTGGCTTATTCTGCACCAACCTTCACCAAGAGGAAAACTGGCAGAGCAGAGAGAAGCAATGTAAAAGCAGCAGATGGAGAGACAATCTACACTGACAGCCTTATGTGATGGATTAACAATCCACTTTGTGGGGAAATATACTTCACATCAATTTAACATCTGATATTGGTAGCCAACGTTTTATAGTTTTAATGGCAATGTGCATTGCATAGCTGTAATTCTTGCTCAAAGTATAATAAATAATGCCAGCACTCAAACAGGGTTTTTGAAAGATTTAACTTGAAAGTGAAAGAGGGGTGAGGAAGGTTTCTTTTCTGTCTCTTTTGTCTGATTTTAAGGCTGTCAATGCAATGCAAATACAAATTGTTCTGTGTGTATATCTGTTACTTCGTTCCTAAAAATACAAATTTGCATTAAATGAATAATTTAAAGTTTATACACAACTATACACATAAACAGTGCTGCAGTTGTTCTGTCTCTCTTCCTTTCTAACACACACACACACATGCACACATACACACATACATGCCATGCCACACATACGCACTGACGCCCCTAATGGTTACAATTTTGGATTTATTCATGTCATCATAATAGGCAAAAAAAAATAAAGGAGGGGAAATAGGGGAAGGAAGTGAACTGGGGAAGGAAACATTGAAAAGGTGGCATCATGTTAGCCCAGCGGTCGGCTAATTAGCCTGGCATCGGACCAAATTTTTTTCAAGCCGTTACATTGCAGGTCTGAACAAAGTCCATCCATCCATCCATCGTCAACCGCTTATCCTGTGTACAGGGTCGCGAGGGGCTGGAGCCTATCCCAGCTGACATTGGGCGAAAGGCAGGGTACACCCTGGACAGGTCGCCAGTCCAACGCAGGGCCACACATAGACAGACAACAACTCACATCCACATTCACCATTACATTTATTTCAAATCTTTGTATATTTGTGGGCATGTATAGCTCAGTTAGTAATGTGCGGGGCTCCTGTTTGGAAGGTTGTACGATCGATTCCAACTACCAGTGGGTATTTTTTATTCTTTGATTATAAGGACACTTTTGCACACAGACACTTATTTTCATTTCCCTGAGGAAATTCAAGGGAATCCAATCACGGCTTTTCCAGGTGTTTGTCAAGCAAGCCAGACACTGTGTCTCAATTCGCATACTTCCAGTAGTACACTTCGTACACCCTGTCCTTACTTGCATAGTGTGCACAAACCGGAAGTGACAATCGCAAGAGCTGACCACTTCTTCTGCTGCTGCTTTTATTTCGGCCGGACAGATCATTACCGCCAACATTTAACTAGCGATTTGTGCCTGCCAAAATATCTACCGGCTTACGGCTACATTGTTGTGAATAAACCTTAATAAAAATGAACTTTTTACTTTGACTTACTTGTGTATGCTCCCTGTTTCATGCGACATGGAAAGTTTGGCATCATTTTCGCCAACAAAGGATCCTACTATTGGCTGAAAACATGCTGGTATGTTAATTTACACATTGGTTTTGTGATTTATAGAGTCCATTGACTACACTATTGCAGTGGAGCATTAATGTTACCCTTACTTCAAAGTTACCTAATAAACCCTCAACTAAAGTTGTAATTTTATGTGCTCTAGCCATACTGATAATTACATAAAAAAGCACAAATAACAGCTTTAAAGTACATGTAATATCAACCATGACGTTACAGTTTTTTTCAATTGCTAAGATGCAATGGTCACACGAGCCACTTTTTCAAAACTCTTCACACAGTCTGCATTACCAACATGCATCTTGGCCAAACAGTTAATCTGACCTCCATGAGTCACTCAAACCACCAAAACACTTCGTACAAGTCTCAAAATAGACTCGTTCAACCAAAACACTGGCAACAATTCTCATTTAGAAAGCATACAGTCTCACTCATAACACACTGACCTACAAAAAACTAAAAACAGGGAGCATTACATAAATGAAGAACTTTTATCTTTGATGCACGAGCAAATAAATTAGGTTTTCATTATACAATAACAATAACTTATTTTCACACGGTACTAAAGTATATGTAACAAGAATGCATCCATATCTGTCGATAGTATTGTTAACTGTGAAAAATGTTAACATTTAATGTTAAAATTGAAACAAACCCCCCCACAAATTTCTGGAATTCCAGGGCTGCAAACAGTAAGACAAATAAGAAACACCTCAAAAACTCATCATGTACAGTACTTGAGGGTGCTAGTCCTCCCTCTCTGCTGCATTTGGCCACAAGTTCTCATCAACATCCCATCTTATGTCTTCCCTGGCGATGTATCTTGGAAAGTATCTTCTGGAATTTCTAAACCAACCCTGGCAGTCTTCAGGAGAAGTGCCTTCCACTTCCCGCATTCATGGCATCCAGTAAGGTCATCTGGTCATGTGGATGGTGGTCATTCACCTTCCAACTCCATACAGAGAAAAACTCCTCTATGGGGTTTCGGAAGGGGGAGTATGGAGGCAGGAAGAGTACTGACATCCTGGGATGTGCAGCGAACCAGTCTGTAACTGCAGCAGAGTGGTGGAATTCCACATTATCCCACACAACAACAAAGATAGGGGAGTTTCTTGCTCCTCTCCTCCGCTGGTGCAAGGCGATTATGCAGGTCATCCAGGAAAGACATGAGCCTCTCCTTGTTGTAGGGGCCAATGAGTGCTTTGTGTAACAACAAACCATAATTGGACAGTGCTGCACACATCGTGATGTTAGCTCCTCTCTGCCCTGGGACATCCACGGTTGCTCTCTGTCCAATCACATTTCTTCATGTGCAACTGCATGTTTTTGCCAGGTTGAATTCAGCTTCATCCACAAAGATGAATGTATGTGCAGTTCCCTGGCTTCCAGCTCCATTACTCTCTAAAATATAGTAAATACACAGTTTTACAGGACTTCACATTATGCATAACTGTGCATGTTCCCTGATTGATTATTGAACAGACATCTTACCTGGACATATTGATGACGGAGTTCTTTCACACATTCACAGTTTCTCTCGAATGGTACAGTGTACAACTGCTTCGTCCTTATTTTATGTTTCTCCAGGACTCTGGCAATTGTGCTGACCAAATTCACATTTCCAAAAGTGATATTGCCTGCCTTCTAAGATTTTCTACTTAAATTTTTATTTCTATTTCAATCTGGTCACTGCAGAAATGCAGTACATTTACCATCAATCTGTTTTGAATTTGTTTTTAACAGTTTTGGACATAGTGTGCTAGCATTTGAAAAATATGCTGCAGATATACAGTGTTTTCCAGGTGGTGAAGTAGTAATGAGAAAAGAGTTCATGAATTTTGGAGAAAGGGGTCATTGAATGCATTTTGTGTGAAATCAATGAAAAATGATTCACAGTTTGGTCCACATACACTTCTGTTGCGTTGACTGTGTTAAGAGTTTTGACAATGTGACTTCAGTTTTGACCAACGCAGGTTAGCAATTGAAAAAAACTGTAAGTCATAATTGTCTATTTTAAGTGTTTTTTTTACATCAACATACAATGAAAATATAAATAAAAGCAGAGACAACAGAATAGATATGAAAACATTCTGTTACAATTTGGCCCAATATAAATTATAATATATATATATAATATTTAGAGACTTATATTCATGTATATACCAATGTATTTTTTGTCATTAAAAGTTCAATATAAAGGAGAATACATACTGAAACACACGTTGAAATAAACTGAATAGAGTTTTATTGAAGATATTTATGTTATATGCTTGTTACTTATTCAATGCACCATCACCAGCCCCAGTGTTTTGTCCAGAGCCTTTAAAATACCCCGAGCCACAGTGCACAAGACTAGTCCGAAAGTCCTCTGTATCCTTCCTCAGGTCATCCACTTTCCTTCTCAGGAAGATTTGCCTCACCTCTGTGCAGGTTTTGCACGTTTGGCTGGGTCGGCAGTTTTCAGACAGGTAGTTGGCAGCGTTGATGGCTGCCACGTCTGTGTGAAGCCACCAACAGAGGACACAGCCTGTTACCTGAATAGAAAATTATTCTATTCTGTTCAATTTCAGGCTGTCTGTGACCAGAAAGCCAAGTTCATGGATGTTTTTATTGGTATCCCTGGGTCAGTGCATGACTCAATGGTGTTAAAGCTAAGCACCTCTGGAGGTGGATGTCATATATGTCCTGGAGGTCATCGCCTGCTGCACTGTCCTGCACCACATCTGTCTCAGCAATGGGGACCTCTTGGAGCCAGATGATGTTGATGTGGAGGGAGCAGCAGGAGACAACCCAGAACCAGCACCTCCAGACGCCATCTGTGGAGCAGAGGACAGGCACAGGATGGCAATGCTGTGTTATGTCATGATTATTGTCATAATTATGCCCGTTAATGCTGATTGATCATTCACAGTATTGCTGTAGTTGTTAAGCTACAATTCATTCAAAATGTTCTTTTATACATTCTTCTTGTATTTAAATGTTCTTTCATGTATTTTCACATCTAATATTTTACATCAAGCCCTTGGAAGTGCCTTGTTGTTGGAATGTGTTACACAAATAACCTTACCTTACCATGTGTAAACATTTGTGATTAACTAAAGATCTAGAAAAACAATAACGACAGCAGATCATGAGCAATTTGTTCAGCAATTTTTCCAAGACTGCCACTGCCAGGAAGCGCTCTGCCCTAATAGCAGTCTCCCTATCTCTTCTCTCCTCTTTCCCTCATCTCTCTAAAAAAAACTCTCCTCTTCTCCACTGCCTCACGGTGACTTCACTCCTCTCTCTCAGCTGCTTCTCTGGCTATGGTCTCTTCTCTCTCTCCTGCCTTTGCCTCCATCTGCCTGAACTCGCCTCTTCCTCCTGGAGATCCCTCAGAGCATCCAGAACATCCAGCCGTCACCTTTTTGGGGTGGATGTTATGGATGTGTCCCCTTCTGGGGTCTCCGCAGAGTGGGGTTCTGGGAAGACGAGGCAATGAGGACAGATGGTGTTACAGATGGCCTGCCCCCAATTGCCTCATCCATCAAACCATACCACTTCCAAGATGCAGCAGTGGCCTCACACCCCTCTGTGCTGACCCCAGTTCTGGGGCACTTCAGTTCCTGTGGAGAAAAAACAGCAAAAAACAAAACTAAAGCAGAGAAGCCCTCAGATTAAAAATTTGTAATGTCAGCAGCTGTGGTTATGTGCTTAATATAAATAGCAGCAAGGGTTAAATATCTGAAGCAAAATGTAAGTGATAAGTTAAATTTGTGTGAACACTACACAGTGTGCACCAAACACCATAAACAATAAACTGAAATTTCAACAGTGGTGCTAATTCATTATTGGTGGTGACCACTGCAGTATTAGACTGACATATTTTTAAGTTCCCTCTTCATCAACTCAAACTTTTCACATCCTCAGGGATGACTATTTAACCTCACAGGTACAGGTGTGAAAAGACAGTTAACCAACCTTGTATTTTTGTTTGAGGTTCTCCCACTTTTTCTTAATGAAGCCTGGGGTTACCCTCCCCTCCAGGCCTCGACCAGAAATGTGTGTCCAGGTTGAAATACAACTTGATCAGAACAATGCAATGACACTGCATGCTGTAACATAAATGTGTAGTACCAGTATGAAACAGTTTCTTATGAAACCTACAACAGTTACATATGATATGATTCACTTACTCGTAACCAGTCACCGCAGTATTTCGCCATCCGGTGAACAGGGAGGTGTTGGCAACCTGCCACAAAATAAGGGACCTTGTGTCCTTGTCTGTACCTGACAAAACCAATTATATATAAAGTTACACCACTGTACATACAGTATGGTGGGCCAGGATTGCTTCATGTTCATCACCTTGTTTATCGCTGGGTTATTTTATGTGTTTTTCTCCCAGGTTCACATTGGTTCCTTCTATAAGATAAAATACGCACAATTACACATATGAATGTGTTCCTGTGTTACCGTGAGAGTGAGGCTCTGTGGATACCCGTCACCAGCCCACTGAAAAGAAGTCAAGCAAGTACAGAGGATGGGTGGTTTAACAGCCCTCCCCAACTCGCTGTGCTCTTCCTGCTGATGTGACTGACAGGCAGTGTGGGCAGGTCATAATTGAGCATTTGATTTGGCTGACTTGCACAGTATTTAAGATGGCTCCTCTGTCTTTGTGAATCACTGCAAATTGCAGATATCCTTTTTTTAATACATACAAATCAAACAGATCAGTTCAATCCCTGTTACAGCTACTGGTGAGAGAAATAAATTTTAGGTTGTATGTTAGGACTCATTATATCTAACTCTGAGAAATAGGTCTTGGTCACAGACTAATCAAAGCATTTTACAATAAACGTCTACTGGCATGTAGATGAGATTTTAACACAGACCAATGGATGAGACGATAGGGGTAGGGACATCTCTGATGCTAAATTATATTTGCATTCATTTGTTTTGTAGTCTACCATTTGTTGTTTGTGTTTGTACTGGAGTGTATTTAAGCAGAGGCAGACCACATGTCGGGAGAGACTCATGATCTTTCTCTCCATGGCCACGTATAAAAATTTAATTCATCATATCTTTGACTCTGTATTCTTTGGGAAGTATTATTTCCCTGAAACTGGAAAAGCAACAATGGCAGTTCTGATGTTTAAATCCTACAACCATTAAATGTAAATTCTTGAACATAGAAATATGCAAAGTAGTTAAGTAAGTCCAGTCTCTCAAGGAATTACGTGGATTTCTGCAGTGTGTCATTTACAACAGTATTGTTCAGTGCTAACGTAGGAACTACTTTAGTGTGCCATTCGCGTAGCATGGTGAAAAACTTGACTTTGATTTTAAATGTCCTGCACACCCACACAGGTGTTTTCAGTTACCGTGTCTGAGACCTTTTGTCAGATGGAAGTTGGGTGAAGGTACTTTACATGATTTCATGAAACCTGATTTACTGCTAAGAATAATGAAGGTGAATAATGAAGGTGAATGTTGTATGGCACTAACAGGTGAGACAAAAAGAACAGAAGTGGGAGAATATGTCAAGTGCATTTTTTTATTTTATTTATTTTTAAATTTTCCTACATGTTTACATTAAGATAGTACATGTTTTCATAATTTATTTTTCATAATTTATGAATATAAATTCATATTTAACTACTTTTATTTACATCAAAGTGAGTAATGTTTATGTTTATGTTTGTATTGAACCAGATATTACTGCCATCATTCAAGTCCCTCCATCTGATCCAGTTTGCCCAGAAAACTCAGTGACTATGCAGTGTTCAGTCTTCTCTGACTCTGAGAACAAAACATGTCCAGGAGACCACAGCGTGTACTGGTTCAGAGTCAGATGAGATGAATCTCATCCCAGTGTCATTTACGCTTTGCATGAAAAATTACCTGACGTTGCTGACGTACTGCGGTAAGCGTGTTGACTCATTTCCATTTCCGGTGCTTGTGTGTTGGTACCGTGTTGTGCTGCTCTCGCTAAATACCAGTTACATTTGTTAGATTACAGCGGCCAACTGTCCGCTAAACACTTATTCTTACAGTAATTTTGCCTAAGCACTCACAGTTCTTTACATCTTTTAGTGACTGCTGTTCAATCTCATAGTTGTTCTAAAGTTTTGGTAGCTGACGCTACAGTACTTTAGCTTAGCAGCTAGCGATGGCTTCTCCTTCTCCCTTTCTCTCTCCTACTTTCTCCTGCTCGGTGTGTCAGATGTTCAGTTACTCCTCTGCCTCCTTTAGCAGTAATGGTACGTGTAATAAGTGTAGTTTATTTTTAGACATGGAGGCGAGGCTCAGTGATTTAGAAGTCCGGCTCCACACCTTGGTAGATCAGTCTTTAGCTACTGTAGCTAGCCAGTCCCCGGTAGTCGGTGCGGAACGGCCTGAGTTAGCCTGTGGTAACCGTCCCCCGAAGGAGGAATAGTCGTAAGCATTCAAAGCCCATGGGTCATCACCAACCTGTTCACGTCTCTAACAGATTTTCCCCACTCAGCGACACACCCGCTGAGAAACCAACTCTGATGATTGGCAGCTCCATTTTGAGAAACATGAAGTTAAGTTAAGTGCATCCCTGGGGCCAGAGCGGGCGACATTGAGTCTTATTTGAAACTGCTGGCTAAGGATAAACTTAAATACAGTAAGATTGTTATTCACGTTGGCGGTAATGAGGATGTTAAAACCTGGATGACCTGTAATTTTCTATTGTTAAACTCAGATAAAACTGAAGTTATTGTTCTGGGGCCTAAGCACCTCCATGATGCATTATCTACAGATATAGTTTCCCTTGATGGCACCGCCTTGGCCTCCAGCACCACTGTGAGGAATCTTGGCGTTATCTTTGATCAGGACATGTCGTTTAAGTCTCACATTAAGCAAATTTCAAGGACCGCCTTTTTTCACCTACATAATATTGCGAAAATCAGGAGTATCCTGTCTAAAAATGATGCAGAAAAACTAGTCCATGCATTTGTTACTTCTAGGCTGGATTACTGCAATTCTTTATCATCAGGCTGCTCGAAAAAGTCCATTAAGACTCTTCAGCTGATCCAGAATGCTGCAGCACGTGTTCTGACAGGAACCAGGAAAAGAGATCACATTTCTCCTGTTTTAGCTTATCTACATTGGCTTCCAGTAAAATCCAGAATAGAATTTAAAATCATTCTTCTCACCTACAAAGATCTTAATGGTCAGGCACCATCTTATCTTAAAGAGCTCATAGTACCTTATTACCCCACCAGAGCACTGCGCTCCCAGAATGCAGGGTTACTTGTGGTTCCTAGAGTCTCCAAAAGTAGACTAGGAGCCAGAGCGTTCAGCTATCAAGCTCCTCTCCTGTGGAACCAGGTTCCAGTTTGGGTTCAGGAAGCAGACACCATCTCCACATTTAAGAGTAGGCTTAAGACTTTCCTCTTTGATAAAGCTTATAGTTAGGGCTGGCTCAGGTGAGTCCTGAACCATCCCTTAGTTATGCTGTTATAGGCCTAGACTGCCGGGGGATTTCCCATGATGCACTGAGCTCCTCTCTCCTCTACTTTCTCTCCCTCTG
>NW_025729380.1:0-1077 GCF_021292245.1 Micropterus dolomieu
ACTATATAACTATAAAATGTTTGCATATAATCAACATTTTAAGATCATATCACTTATCTCAAGCTATTTCACATTAAATTACATATTTCTTTAAGTTTGAGGTTGTTTAAGTTTGTTTTCTGCAGACTAATAAATATCCATAAAAATGAATAGATCTGCCCTCTGATTGTTTTTGTCTTTTGTAAAAAGGTGGTGCCACCTAGTGACTTATATGAAATACATATACACACTGTATATATATTTCCACCTGGTTATAATCATGTGTAATCACAGTTTGTAAATTGTTGCATTATTTGATTTTGTTTTCCTGTTGGTAGCAGTTTGTCATTCATTCATGCATTTTGTTGATTTATGCCACTCAAGAACAACCATGTGTTTATGTGCTAAACTGAACTAAAAATAAAGATGTGAAATCAAATAGTTTATCTAATATTTTTGTGGATCAACATCAACTTGATTTAGCAGCAGTCCCTAAGACTTTCTGAGAAGATTGCACAGGTTTTTGTTGGATTTAGACAAGCCAGAGTATTATGCTCCTATTGGTGCCTGTCTTTGCTACACTCTTGAAATTAGATTTTTGTTAATTTCAGTGAGTGATACTTTGCGATTCTTCATCCAATAAAATGTTATTGGAAAAAGGACACACATTTTGGGCTATGCTAAACACCCGTGTGTCGAAAATAAGCGACACTGTGCAGTGAGTAAACTTCACTCCCGACACCTTAGGAGACGTACTGGCGACTGACGTCAGTGGCCAAGGAGTTTAGCTCCCTCGTCAGCGTGTCCGCCTCCCGTAGCCAAAGTCTGTTTGAGTCATGTCCGTGCAGTACGTTCTCGGGAGCGGTTGCATGCACTCTTTTTAATCTTCTTGTCAACTTCGTTTGTTGACTCCATCTTATCAGCGCTACTGCAGGACCCGCAGTATATTTTATTACCGCCCGCCCGAGGAGGTGTGTGTGAACAGGTGTCCCGGTGAACAGAGAAACAGGTCAGCAGTAAGGCTTGTTCAGCAGTACAAGTACAGTAGAAGTTACAGTGGCCGGTGAATAAAGACTGCAGCTTCTCAGGACTAAAGCG
>NW_025729381.1:0-955 GCF_021292245.1 Micropterus dolomieu
TGCAGCAGAAATTTTTTTGTAACCTTGGCCAGATCTGTGCCTTGCCACAATTCTGTCTCTGAGCTCTTCAGGCAGTTCCTTTGACCTCATGATTCTCATTTGCTCTGACATGCACTGTGAGCTGTAAGGTCTTATATAGACAGGTGTGTGGCTTTCCTAATCAAGTCCAATCAGTATAATCAAACACAGCTGGACTCAAATGAAGGTGTAGAACCATCTCAAGGATGATCAGAAGAAATAGACAGCTCCTGAGTTAAATATGAGTGTCACGGCAAAGGGTCTGAATACTTATGACCATGTGATATTTCAGTTTTTCTTTTTTAATAAATTTGCAAAAATTTCTACATTTCTGTTTTTTTCTGTCAAGATGGGGTGCTGAGTGTACATTACTGAGAAATAAAATGAACTTTTTTGATTTTTGGAAAATGGCTGCAATGAAACAAAGAGTGAAAAATTTAAAGGGGTCTGAATACTTTCCGTACCCACATGCATTAATAAGGACGGATGTGAGAGTGAGGACAACAGTCTTTACTTTTATACTACTGAGCCTATTTAAATACTTGTGTAGTACACCTAGTACTGACAATGTATTGATCAGTTTGTTACTGCAGTAGGGCTCATGATATAAAATAATAATAATAATAACAATAATAATCATTATCATCATCATCACCATCACAGGAGGGAAAGGAGTTATTTGGCAGATGGAGGAGAGTGTGAACTGTGTTGCTGTTTCTGTTCCCTGATGCTGGTTACTGCTGGACGGCAGGTTTATCCTCAGCAGGCTTCTGCTTCATCCTGTCAGTGAAATCACAGCTGCACCACAAGGAGGAGCCTCCTCACACTGAAGTTCACAGAGTCACTCACACTGTTGGTTGTGTGAAGCTAAGAACGAGCCAGCAGTCATATGTGATTCATTCCACCTCCCTCTGCATCCATTCAGCTGCTCCCTGCA
>NW_025729382.1:0-364 GCF_021292245.1 Micropterus dolomieu
ACATGAGTTACTATTGTTTCTTAGTTTTATCACGCAAATTTACGACTTAAATCTTACAGAATATCCAAGTTTTTTGTCTTGTAAATTTACGACTTTAAATCTTAGAGAATATCCAAGTATATTTCTGGTAAATTTAAAACTTTAATCTTAGAGAATATCCAAGTATATTTCTGGTAAATTTACGACTTTAATCTTAGAGAATATCCAAGTTTTTTGTCTTGTAAATTTACGACTTTAATCTTAGAGAATATCCAAGTATATTTCTGGTAAATTTACGACTTTAATCTTAGAGAATATGCTAGTATATTTCTGGTAAATTTAAAACTTTAATCTTTGAGAATATTCAAGTTTTTATTCTTGTGCA
>NW_025729383.1:0-757 GCF_021292245.1 Micropterus dolomieu
GAGGTGTAATGGCCTCAGAAATAACATTTAGAGCATGTACTTGTTCTAAAATGTTCAGGGGAACAATACTCGCCTCACTAGTTGTCCCTGTCCTGCTACTCACTGAGCAAAACTCTTGACCCAATAAACACCAATTTAGGCCAACTGTTTTATTGCTTTACATTCTCCTCACAGGCAATGCAGGTAACAAACTAAAAGTAATCTCAAATGGGTCACACAAATCTCTGGAGAATCATCTTATAGCTTACATAGGCCTTATTTGTTGTAATTACAGTATTTCCCAATCACTAAGACATAATTCCTGGAACCACTCACCATTTTCTCAAATCTTCAAACACTTAAGTTGCCTGAGAAACTACATTTCAATCTAATATAAGTCAAATAATTCTATCTGCAATAGTATAGATGCTAAACAAAAAATAGTCTTGGTCAAAAACTTTACTTACCTCAAAATAATTATATATATATATATATATATATATGCCTGATCGGGAATGGTGAATTCTGAAATGATCACCTAACTCCTATCTTTTCTCCAATTGGTGGTATTGGTGTCACAACTCTCCCCATGTTACAACCATACCCAGTCTCCCCTACTGTAAATCACCAAAACAAAGGAGGCTAAGAAAGCAAGGAAAGAAATATACAGCATTTTAGAGGCAATGTTGAAATAGAAAATATATACTTTATAAAACATTAGTTGTAATAGTAGCACAGTGTTGTATACAACATATATACGGCATACAAGAAAGCAAAA
>NW_025729384.1:0-469 GCF_021292245.1 Micropterus dolomieu
GACCTGGATGAATCTTTACAGATGTGTAGGTTTGTCTAACGCTCTCTCTCTCACAGGGGGTTCAGAGGAGCCTGAAGATGATCTGCAGTGATGTCTGTTTTTACCTCACATATTTTTTGTTGTTAGCCTCTTTAGTGGTTGTAAGGTTGTTCCTGTTGACCTGAGTCAACCATTTTTTCCTCCTCCTCCGTGTCAGCTGGGAAACCAAACATTCGTTCTCCTTTTTCTGACCGACTGCAGCAGCATCTCCACACAGCACAATAAACCTGCTGTGGACTATTGTAAGACAGTTCACAGACACAAACCACTTAACATGCTGTTTTCTGAGTTTACTGGAGATTTATAAATGAATACATGACGATCATCCAGTTAGTAAGAGTCTAAAAGAAATAGCTTAATCGAAATCTGACCAAAATAATTTGAATAATGAAGATTCATTGTTGCAAAAAACACACTTTTCCTCAACATT
>NW_025729384.1:489-971 GCF_021292245.1 Micropterus dolomieu
TCTTAATACAATTGTTATTTATTAGATATACATATTAAAGCAGTGAGTGCAGCGATAAAGTCAGATCCTCTTTACGCTGGGGGGAAAAGGGTAGTTCGTCCGAAAGTTGGCCGCTGTATTTAAACCCCATGCAGGTTAGGGAGCTCGATTTAGGTGTGAAGGTGACTCCGACCAGAGAAAACGTCTCGGGTTACGTATGTAACCCTGGTTCCCCGAGAAGGGGAACGAGAGACTGCGTCGGTTACGACACTATGGGAACGCCTCTAGGCGAAGCAGGTCTGAACGTGAATGAAATCACTCCAATCCTATTGGCCTGTTGCTAGAACGGTAAGGTGTGACGGAATAACCGGAGGAGTATAAAGCACACCTGTACACACTCATCATTAGCTTAAACTATGAAGCAGGCGCTTCAGGCGGGGAGAGAGGTGCGGCGGACCGACGCAGTCTCTCGTTCCCCTTCTCGGGGAACCAGGGTTACATAC
>NW_025729385.1:0-19949 GCF_021292245.1 Micropterus dolomieu
CATCTTGATATGCCACACCTGTGAGGTGGATGGATTGTCTCGGCAAAGGAGAAGTGCTCACTAACTAACTAACAGATTTTGACAAATTTGTGAACAATATGAGACAAATAGGCCTTTTGTTTACATAGAGAAAGTCTTAGATCTTTGAGTTCAGCTCATGATGAATGGGGGCAAAAAAAGAAGTGTTGTGTTTATAATTTTGTTCAGTATATTTTTTTTCTATATTATCAGAGATTCTTCACTATTTTTAAAGTAAAGTCTTGTTTTCATTCTTTCAGTCAGTTTTTTGCTGTTCTTCTTTGGAGAGCAGCTACAAGCCTAAAGCAAACTTTACAAAAAATAAGCTGCTTGCTTGTCTGTAGTTGTCTGATTTGAAATGACAGTAGAAACGGGTCCCTAAATTGGAACAAGATTTTAAGCTTCAGACAGAAAAATGTCTTGCACTCTTCTTCTTGGTGGAAGCACTTGATGTTCAGTATGACACTGGGGCTTTTTAGGAAAAAAAATATCACCAGCTGTTTCAAGATGTGAAATTATAATCATAGAAACATAAAATTGCAATATCAATATCTATAATCTAACAGGAGGATTAGTCTGCAGCCATGCTCTCAACTCTGAGGCTGTACTTAGGCACAGCAGTGCTTTGGGCTAAATGCTAACATGTTTACAATCCCAACATTAACATGTTTATGTTTAGCAGGTACATTCTGGACTGGATGCCAGAGTAAATATAAACCTAAAGGTGTTTAATAGTAAACCACTTCATACCTGTATATCTTTGGGCTGTTGGAGAAAACCCACTTTTCAGCATACAAAGACCACACACATCATCACACCAAAGTATGTAATACACCCTCCATGGCAGTGTCACGTTTTGACTTGCCTACGGTTTGGCAGGTGCTTTCTCATGCTACTGGGCTGTCATGAAGTACCTGCATCAAGCTTTGCTTTGTTATTTTATTTGACTCATCATAGGCACACTTTCATTTTTATTGAGTCAAAAAAGGCCACAAACTGCACACAATATCATTTTTTATGCAGTCCCTCAGTGAGCTGTTGAGATGGAGACAGAATAAACCATTAAAATACTGCATTGTAATTTTTTCAGGCCTGACATTTTGGCTTGGGTCTGACTTGAACTCAGCATCAGCTCAACAGCTGACAAAAGCTTTGAGTTCAAACCCGAAACCTTAAAGCTACAAAGATTTAATCTACTATTTTGCCATTTAACTTTTGCATATCCATCATGAGTAACTGATGATCATGACTGGCTAACTAGTGAGTTACAAATGGCAGTAATGTAGCTCTGAAGTAGCATTAATTAACCAACCTCACGCCCAGGCAGACCAACGTATCTGCTGAAGACAATTTACTGACTATTATTTCTGTTCCTATGTTTTGCTTCATTGGTCCAGTCCTCTGACTTTATGAAAAAGTCATTGTGGTGTAAAAACTTTTAAGTACCCCTGGTATATACGGTGTAGCTATATACTGTATATTTGTGCAGTGGCAAATGGCCAGCTTGTTAATGTGACTGTAGAGGAGACTAGTGTCTGTGGTCTGAGGTTAAAGCACAGGCAGCATGGTGGCTTGCTGTAGGGTGTGCATGCATGTGTGTTCCGGTCTCGTCCCTTTGATTTGTGTGCACAGCGGCCATCCACAGACACCCAGTCATGCTTAGCCACATTAAACCTTTTCTACTAATCTGTCACCTCGATTACTGCCAACTAAATAAGGGACACACAAGCACATACTGTACAGCATCAACACACACACACACACACAGGTAGCCAAGGACTGAGCAATCAGAGCACAGCATCACCTCTGCAGAACTCGGTAAATCTAACAGTAACAGTTTTATTAAAAGAAAAGTAAGGAAAAAGAATAGCATAATCACACTGTAAGCTTCTTTACTCAGAATTTAATTCCCTTTTTGTATCCATGTCCAATATTGCCTATATACAATCTTAAAATATGGCTTTTGGTTCAATTAACTCAATAGTTTTGACAAAATTCAACATCAAAAAATTGAAATCAGACTGCAAGTGACCTCAAGAAACCATTTACAGCAGCATAATTAGCTCCACAAGCCAGATTATTGGATACTGTGCAGCGCTGACAAGTCATAAACAAACAAAACAGCCTTAAAACTTAAATTTTAATCAAGCTCTCTTCATTATGCTGCATATTCTCACCCTCCTGTAATTCAGAGTGGAGTATCTCGGAGTCTGATTCTTTAATGAGTTTAGAGGAAAAATGACACAGTATGTTAATTGTCTCATGTAAGAGAAGAGCAAATCTAATGCACATCTAATTTAAGAAAATTAATGTGTGAGGGGGACAGCAGCAGAGGTCAGGAGGCTCTGTGAGCTAACAGCCAACTTTAAACACATCAGAGTAATCTGCTCAGAGTGAAGCTTCTCAGTCTTCAGGAGGACGAGGCTGAAGTTGGCAGCGCTGCCGAGTACTAAAAGTCTTCAGGACAACTTATCGATGAGGAAGTGTGGCAACATCTGTCTGAGACGTGATGTAAAAAAATGCTCCAACAAGCAGATGAACAAACAAACTGAGAGAAACAAAGTTTTATGGAGAGACAGATGGACGGGGAGGGCAGAGAGGTTTTGGTGCGTTTATCATCAGTGAGGCAGTGAAGGAGAACACGGGAGCCATTGACTTAGTTAGCTTAGACTTCTGGTCGTAAATAATTAATTATTCAATATTTCTCATATTTTGCTATGGTTTTTTTATGCTGTATTCCTATTGTATTTTTATATGCATGTTTCTCTCACATGTATGTGACACACTAGATATTCTTGTCCATCTCTGGCCATGGTAAAGGCCTAAGCTTCAGCTGAATTGTCATTCATATTTAATAAGTTTTATTTTAATGGGTTTTTTTTAAAACTGCTGCATCATTGAACATAACAAATAACACAATAAAACAAAGAGCAACTCAGCATCAGCTGAAAAGCGTTTGAGCTTACTGCATTGACAGTAGAAGAAGAAGAAGGTGTCAGTACAATGTGACATTACTGTTGGGTGTGGTTACAGGTGAAACAATATCAACCCAACCACCGTGTGATCAGAGGTGAACAGTCAGCCCGGGGTTAACTCACTCTTTCAAGACCTGCGAGTCCGTTTAATAGTAGACTTCAGTTTTGATTTCAGTGGTCGGGTATTGTACAGTGGCCCATAAAGTCAAAACATGTACAGTTCAATGACCAGGGTACAATAATCTAAGATATATGGTGCAAATACATAAAAGCAGCAATTACAACAACACATACAGACGTGTGTTGTGATGTTCAATTTGTTGTGGACTGTAGCTTTAAGCTTTAGTCTATCATACAAACATTCATATGGATTTATAAAACAAGGCTCTGCTTTGCTAACAAGGCCATAAAAAGTTGCATTGTAAGTTTTAATTAGTTATTTTAAATGACAGATTCAAGGTAGGAGAGAAGAAAATGATGAATGATGTATATGGAAAAAGTCAACGGGGAGGAGAGGACCTCAATTTTGTCCTTCTTGCTGGCTCTCTTTCTAGCTTTTCATTTGTCTTTTGACTTATTTATCCGGTCGAGAGGCAATATTAGCTGTGGTGGATTTCAAAATGCAAGCCCACAACACACAGTCTTCAGAGGGGGAACCCTATTAGTGAAAACCAGAGACATCTTGCGCAGCCTGTCTCTGCGCATCAGCATTAGAATTTCAAAGTAGCTTTTGATTGTTTGATCTCATATCCAAAAATTATTGTTGGTTATAAAAAGGGAGTGTGAGAAAAAGCAATTACCATAAGGCTGTGGTTCTATTAATACCCCGTTTCCTCTGTAGTCTTGTGTCTGGTTGTGATCCATAATTAACAGTGAAGAGATCCCATTTTCACCTTCTGTGTGGTTCCCCACTAGACCAGCTCTCTGGAGAGCAGCGAGGAGCGAGAGCAGCGAACAGATGATACTTCACACTACAGAAAAACTAGAAAGAGCCGATTTAGGATATTACAACCTGACAGAATGCAGCAGAATGTCAGTATACTGACACTTAAATATTTAAGATTTTTAATGTATCAACAGAAATATACATTTAAGCTAAAGGCAGCTATAACTGTTTATAAATCCTGATGATTTGAATAGGTGGATCACATCATTAAGTTGAGCTGTGTATCTGGCTGCTCAGTCTAAAGGTTACAGAACCTTTGGATTGAGAGACTTTGCTTCTAAACTGTGAAACACACCAACAGCCAGTGAGATTGCATTGATGTTTCTTTTTCCTATTGTGTAAGAAATTATGTTAACCCCGCCTCTGAAGCAGCTGCAGTCACATCTATTGTCATATTCATGTCATATTGTACCAACCATACATTTATGCATGAGTGGGAAAAAACATCCATATCTAACTTGAGTCATTGCCCACATCTTACAAATTGTGCTTAATGTGACCCTATTGCCACAGAATCTAACTATTGGATGATTCTGTCGAACAGCAGATTACATTCAATGCCAACGTTTAAAAAATCCAATATGAACAAGATTCCCAGGATAAGGGGAAAATGGGCTGGTGTGTCAATTGTTGCTCCAGTGTTGGAAAAACAACTGAGCCACCTTCCAAACAGAACAGTTTACACGAACACAGTGTCAGATGTCACAACAAAACAGTCTTATAACTAGGCATCTAGATCTTATATGAAGTTAGTTCTGAAATATCCCACTTTGAGAAAAACAAACCAGCAACAAACAGACATAAGTGGCAGTTACATCTGAATGAAATCCAAAGTTAACACCAATACAATCAATCCAGCTAAAAAAGGAGTCACATATTCTTTGTATCTGGTAATGAACTACTACAAATGTAATAAAAACTGCTAATTTAGGCATTATGTCCATTACAAGGCTAGCAATGCGAAACGGAACAATACCAAAAAAGGTTTTTCCTGTTCTTCCTATTTTACAGACACAGCCGTGAGCAGAAACTTCTGAATTAGTTCAAAAACGCTAAATCAGTGTTTAATACAGGTTGTATTTTGAATTTGAAAATATGAAAAAGGTTTCAAACTTTTCAACCACACAAAGATCTGATATCACAGCCTTTTGCAGTTTGTTTAATGTGGAAAGTCTTTTCATAAAAGTGGTAAAAATACAAAACAATGTGCAGCTCTATTTGGAGAAACAGAAAAAAAGCCTCAATGAAATCCCTATTTGAATCGGATCAGTAGCGCCTGTATATTAGAATAACAATATCTATATAAATAAAATCTGGCTGTATTGATCATCTCTCCCCAGAGCCCCTGACAACTGCAGTTTATCTCCATAATAATCAGGCCTGCACTAAACACACCAAAACAAGGAGATGATAAAAACACAGCATTCAGCATTGATTAGCACTGTTAATTTCTCACTCAGCGGTGCAGCGTAAGTGAGGCTGTGGCCTGCTGAAGAGGCGCGATGCTGCAGAGCTCACTGGGAACGATGTTCTGTTACAAGACAGACTCTTTCTCACCGTTTATCTTCTATCATAAATGGCACAGTGGTAAATAGAGGTCTGAGTAAACTACGAGTTTCAATTGCGTTCTCTTGTAAAGGCAAACAACATCAAATATACACAAATTTAAATCATTTGAAAGAAAATGAATGATTTGTTTACCCATTTCAACAAGTCAAAACTGCCTGTTTGTCATTGTCTTAAAAAATGGTCAAGATCTTGTTAGATTTAGGAAATATCTAATATCTATATAATATGACCTTTGAGTTCAGTAGCGAGGTGTAAAATCCAAGAAGTGTGCAGCACGCAAAGTAGGTTTGGAGTCGTCAATCTCCTCCATGGGAAAATATTGGTTTATGCCGGCATCAAGTACTTCCGCCTCTGATCACATCACCTAAGGTGTTTTTGTAGCAGTATAATGAGCCCACAACACTCTCTCGTTTCCTTCCTCGAGCCTCTTTTCTATTTCACACAGCTGTATCATCTTGTTTCACAACCAAAAGCTAAAACTGGTTTGTAGTGGAGCAAAGGTTGAATATAAACAGCAATATAAGACTGACACTGACATCAGAAGTGTCCGATTTGACATTTGGAACATTTGTCTGTTTTGTGCCTGCAACGAGCAGTGTTCCTGTTATAATGAAAGGGCTTCTCCGCTGACACTTGGCCCATTAACATAGTTTGCATTGTGGCTCACTTGCTTACAGCAGTTGGATTCAGTCATGACATTTTTTGGGTAGCTAAAAGGACAAACCCAGAAAAGAGTTTCCTGTAAAGCAACAACTGACTGGTGAAGAAAATGAACTAAGTACATTTCTGAAATGTCAAGGTCTCCCTTCTACGTTTGGCTGAGTACCATTACTCGGTAAAATCTATTAAACGTTTGTCTTTTTTCTTATGCACCCTCTGCTTGAGCCGCCGCAAAGTGAAAGATCACCCTTTGAGGGATTTCCATTTGCCTCCTTTGTGCCATTCTAGATGAACTAATTATGTGATGAAAAAAGTAACTGATTTCATTTCAAACAGGACATTAACTGCAGATGATGGAGGGAAGAAAGTGAAGTTTAATCGCCACAGTTCCTACAGTGATGATTTCTCCCTCGAAGGCAGAGGTTTCCATTTATTAGATCCTCTGTTATCTAAAGGAGAAAAAAAACAGCCCTCAGGACGAAAGAGGGAGAGACCGACAGAGGGGAAGACAGAGAACTGGAGAAATAGCAGGAAGTCTGGGTAAATAAACCAACAGCGCAGTAAATGCAGCATTGCGGTTCTGCTGTGATATGAGACTCTCATAAATAATGGAGCTGAGTGTAGGCCGGCCTGCCAGCAGCCAGTACGCTGCTCCTCACACTGGGAAAACAAGGCTAAACAAACACCCTGCTAGTCAGGTCTCAGGTGGCTAAACACACATCACAGTGCAGGTATCAATCACCGGGAACATACACACCTGTGTGCACAAAAAACACAAAACCGAATAACAAATGTTCAGATTGAGTGAAAGATGTACAGTGGGCATTTACAGCTTTTTCAAAATCATGGGCCGTAAAACCAAAATAATAAGCTGAAAGATGCTAAATGACTCATTTGATCCACTGTCAATAGAAAGATATTGATTAGAGCTAGTTAGATAAGACTCTCACATACCTATTTGTCTATTTTGATTGAAAAAAAATATTATAGCTGAATTTAAAAATTACAATTCGTAGCATTAACATTCGGTAGTTTAACAACTAAAATAAACTTTTAGATGTACGGCAACATAGAAAAGAAAATCAAGATAAAAGTCAATCCAAAGCAATCTGCATCAGCTGCCATCTGGGTGGTTTTTTTTGGTAAAAAACCAAAATCAATGAGCTTTACATTTGTAGTAAAACTATTCCTGTGCACAATTTTCAGTTTGTGGTTTTTTTTTAATACATTAGAGTGACGTCTCTCACTAAGGCTACGTTCAGACTGCAGGCCAAAGTGACCCAAATCCAACTTTTTTGGCTCATATGTGACTCAGATCTGATCTTTTTAACAGTGTGAACAGCCCAAGTCACATGGAATCTGATCTGATCCAGGATTTGGGACACTTTCCTATGTGGTCCAAATCCGATACAGATCAGATTTTTTTAAATGCGACCTGAGTCTGAACACTCAGGTCAGAATTGATGCGACTTAGACGTCACTCTAGAGCAGCTGCTGTCACAGTTCTTGCTGTAGACGGAGCCGCTACGAACAAGAAAGCTCCAGAAAAGTCATAATTAATTCCCTTTTCTTCCACATGTAAGCCACCGGACTGTCAGCTCTCTTCTGAGTTATGTGCATGCTACTTGTCCGTGCGGACGCATTGGGGAGAGAGAGAGACTGTAACGTTAGTGAGTTGTGGGGCAGTTGCGTTACAGCGGCAGAAACCGTAATGAAAAGGACAGAAAATTGCGAACATTTGTCATAATTAGAGAAAAATGTGACCCGTGAGAGGACAATGAAGTACGGGAGTCTCCTGTGAAAATTGGAAGGGTTAGCACGCAGGAGTTAACCTCTGTGGATCTGTTTACTTCAGTACAACAGCTTCCTGCGTGTGATGTTATTCTGTGCATGCGGATCACTTGATATGGGCCACATTAAGCAACAATGTCAAACTAAAAAATTGGATCTGCAAAAAAAGAAAAATCGGAATTGAGCATTAAGGCCTGCAGTCTGAACGCACCCAAAGTGAAGAAAAGTTTAAAGCACTTAAGCGGATTACAAAAAATTATTATTTTTGAATGACCATAAAAGTAACATGACACCAACATTTAAACACATGCACATGAAATCATCAGCGTTTTCTGCATAATGGCAGAAAGGCAGAGGCAGGAGGGGGGCCGGAAACCAGCAAGTGTATTTATGCACAATAGCTCCCTGTGTGTGTGTGTGTGTGTGTGTGTGTGTGTGTGTGTGTGGATTACACCAATAAAAACAGACTATTATCATCGCTGCTCATACCCAATACTGATTCCTCCCTGATGACTCAAACCCCAAACACTGAAAACAGATGCGTAAAAACATTAAACAAGTGACAAAAAGTGAGAAGTGAGACCGTGGGTTATTACTTAAAAGAGAATAGATCCAAAACAAGTCAAACACTGGAGCTGCTGAATTGATTCTGGGTGTAAATTGTGTTTTTGTGTGTTTGTGTGCGTGTGGGAGGGGTCAGGAGTAAACATGAAATGATGCGGCATCTGTTGAGGCTTTAAGTGATATATCACTCCATTCCACTTCGTTTAGCATCACTTCGTCTGAGTTAATTGGTTCATGAGGAGCACTAATTAAAGGGGATGGCCTTGTTTATCGTCACAGCGACGCTCGTTAAGCGGAGAGAGATTTTTTTTTTTTTTCTTTTAGGACTGGTGACATTAACCCATCGTTCACATCTGCGGGTGAGGGGATGCGTCTGTGTAAATTTTACGCCAGTCTTCGATGTGGCAGCTGCATCTAACGGCTTATGTGTAGCAGAGTGAGGCGCACACACACACACAGCTTGACAACACATATATTATACTGTATACACATATTGCAACACGCTGACACACATGAAAACACATATTATACACCCCCCCCCCCCCGATGATTTGTCCTACCTCTCTACGTCGTGAGGCCCAGCACGTCTGTTTGACTTTCCAGACCACAGCAGCGACCAGTAACAGAGACAGGAAACAGCTGGAGAGAGGAGAGCGACACAGGTCATACACAAATCAATCAATTAAAAACCAATGGATTCTGAATAGGGCATGAACACAAGCATGCAAAAAATAGTTACACCAAGAATGAGATGGTACTACCAGCTGACCCGGTGCTATGTTGGTTCATCTGCTGTGGCATCATTCTGATTTCATCACAGCCCCCACAGCAGTTATTGGGAATCTGCCGATAACTAGTCCAGTCTGATACTTTTATATTCAAGGCCTAAATGCTGATTAAACACAATATGTATCCGACACAATGAAATAACAACTGTGGCAACCCCTCTAATTTTCCATTAGCAAACTGAGGTGGACAGTTCAGTAAAGAATGGATCAGAATTTGATCATCAACAGTGATCCTGAAGGAAACTGCAATGAATCAGTCTTTTCTCTGTACTCAATCTGTCTCAGAAGCACTGCATGAATACCTACAAATGTTATCCAGGACGACGTGACAATTTTAAATTAAGCAGACAACAATATTTTTCAATAATTAGGGCTGGGAAATAAAACAATAATGATAATTTTCCTCAATAACAATATAACAAATGTTCAATACATAGTCAATAAATGTTTGATTTAATTCATTTGAATCACGAACGAATTAGTACTTAATGTTTCTATTAAGATATTTATTTTGTTGAGGAAAAGGGACTAAAAAATAGATTTACTAATTATATTTGTTAAAAAGTTTTGAATGTTCTACCTCAGATTTGTGAAGTGATCCATTGTTTGGGATCAAGTCTTTGTCATGTTTTGACCATAAAGAAAAGTTTAACCACACAATTACCCTTCCGATTTCTCCATCATTCACTCAGGAGCAAATATCTGCCTTTTAAAGAAATAATGATTTGACATTTATCGTGATAATTATCAATATTGAATGATATGAAATGTTTTTATTGAGATAACATTAACCATATCGCCCAGCCGTATCAATAATACCATACTTTTGACCTCAGTGGACAGGGAGCAGCAAGCAAGAGTCCAAATCTAACCAGAATGAGGTGCAATTGCCAACAAATCACCTCCAAAGAAAATACTGACACACAACTTGTGTGTATGAATACATTTATTCTACAAATCAGGCAACTATACTCGTGTTATCAGCCACACACACATCCATTAAAGGGATCAAGAGACAAAAACACAAATGGCCTTTTCTGTTTTCATGTAAAATACTGGCAGGTTTAGTTATGTGCTCAACACAGCTACTTCTAGAAATATTCAACCTTGGGAGGAAATGTTACATTTAATAAGATATTGTAGGTGCAAGATACGTGCAAAAGTCCAATAACAAGGCACTGCAACTGACAGAGGAGGCTAGTGTTGAAAAATAAAATGAATTAAAAGAAAAACACATGTTTTCATCCTTTGTAGTTTTCCCTTTGAAAATAACATTTCAGTACATCTCTAAACCATTATTTAATTATTGGGCAATTTCTTCACGCTATACAACTCCACCCAGGGTCTATCTGCAGATAACGTGATTTTAATACAACATATTTCATGCTTGTAGTAGTCTTTGTAGTTATCCTTAAAAAACGAAAAAGAAAAAAGGAAATCATAACCACAATGCAATCAGAGAGCAGTATCTTCACACTAATTTACTGCCCTCGAGCTCCCTTTTTTGGAGAGCAAAGACGACAAAAGGATAGAGAAATTCTTGGGAAATTTGTGGCGAGATACAAAAAAGCGGTGACCACAGGCAGCTGGGGATTTTAGCACAGCACAGGGCAGCGAGAGGTCAATGAGCGACATGATGCTCTCCAACAAAGAACAAGGTCTCATGTACACACACACACACACACGCACACGCACACAGCCTCAAAGTCTAATGTCTGGAGGGCAAAGTTATCTGGCCAAACACAAAGCTCCTCTCTCAACCAGAACTTCTGACAAGAACTCAAAACAAGCGCACCCAAAGACTTAACAGGAAGTCCCTGAGAAACTGCTGAGGACAGCAGCTCTGAAACAATGCTCCTCTTCATCCATCTGTGTGTGTATGTGTGTGTGTCCTACTGTGTCTCTATGTGAGGAAGACAGCATTGTAAAGGGTATTAGTTGTGTAATGAGCGTGACATTTTCAGACTCAGTCTGCTGAAGAGGCCGCAGTCATGGCCTCTTCAGTCCACAGCCGACCTCTCAGCTGCATTCAGGCACATCACAACTAGGAAATCCCCTCCGGTGATGAGGACACGATGCTAATTGCTGCTGCTGGATGAAAACCATCCGGTTTCACGACTCGAACAGCTGACTTTTTCAAGATTATTTGAAAAGTTGTCATCCAGTTGCCTTGAAAGCGCCCTGACAAGGTGAGATATATATATATACATATACACACACTTTACAGAGATGGTTCAACCCTGTTTGACCTTTATCACACCTGACCATAATGTCTCCTAGTCGTACCATCAACTACAAACGCATATAATATAAAGATCAAGGGAGGAGTTTCAATTTATGGACTGTTTGCGCTTAGGTTTCTGATTTAGTCTGCAGTACTGTTGCTGTAAACTTAAAACGGCTAAGGTTATATATAACAATATATTGCAATAACATTTATCTGCTTATGTATAAAATTTTGTTCCATCACCAGCTATAAAATATTGGTTTGTATTAACATAAAGTAGACACTAACTGATATATCAACCTATTCAAATGGACTAAATGTGATTGGCAGGACTGATATAAGCAAGACTTATATCTTACACCTATCTATACACCACCAATAATGTTTATCGGTTGGAGTGTTTTATCTTTATTTTATTTTGTAAAAATTAGTTTTGTGCTTTTAGTTATATATTACATTATATAGTGCAGTTTATATACATATATGAGCGATGTTGCCCATGTTGATTGCTGATGGGAGGGGAAAAAAGCAACGTCAACAACGGTTGATTGGTTGACTTGTTGGGCCATAATGGTTAGCCAAAACTGGTTTATGTATCAAAACATTAGTTACCCGTTACCCGATCTTAATTCTAAAGTTTCATGTTGTCTGTTAGAAAGTCTGGTTTATTTCAAAACACTTCCACTTGCTTGTGCCATCTGAATCTTCATAGACTGACCAGGCCAGACACCAGATATGCCAGGACCCCCACTACACTGAATATTCCCTGGAACAACTACAGCAAAGACAAATAGACTCGGTAGCTCCCCTGCAATGATTTTCCAGCCTCCAAACGTATGCTCTAAAAACCCTCCACTGGCCGGGATTCAAATCCAATCAGGCCCAAGATTCCCCATTCAGTCTGTGTTACCTCAGCTCACCATTAATGAGCCACAGGACCCGAGCTTAGCCATCTAACCAATGGACCGGAGCGGCTGATTGTCGCTATTACCAAGGCATTAGAGAGAAGGAAGTGTGTGTGTGTGTGTGTGTGGGGGGGATTGTCCTGTGGGTTTGTTAACACTTCACTGAGCCTCTTGATGGGTTTAAGACTGTTCAGCCACAGGTAATAGCAATCGACTGATTAAACAACCAGGGAAAATGGGTAAGAACGAGTCTGGGTCCATGTATGAGTGAGTGTGTGAGGTTGTGTTCCTGCTCTTTTTAAAGTGGTGAAATCCTAAAGCACAGCACACACACACACACACACACACACACGCAGGAGAACACAGTGAAACACCGGAATCCCTGTAGGCAGAGCGAAAAAAATCAATAAACTATTCGTTGAACATGAGCCACAGATAGCACGCAATAGGAAACAGCTTTCCATCTGCACAACCAGCAAATCAACTCTGTGTAGGGACGGACCACTCTGAGGCCTCCTCTTCGGAGAGAAAGAAGCAGCAGGTTCTGTTCCTGTAACGTTTTCAACATTTAAGCTACTATCGGTTGTGCACCCGGAGGATCTGTGTCTAGATCTTCGTCTTTCTGTTTTCATTTCAACAAGCATATGAATTGTTGGTGAATCAGATGCCTATCAACATCCTCATAAAATCTTTGCGATTCCACTCCAAAGGGCTGCTCCCTAAAATCGGTTTAAAATTTTCAGTTTGAATCCCTGAATCAACTTCACTTTGTCAGTCAAGACATTCAACGGTTTTCCCCTGTAGCATCACTGTCCACCGGCCAGCACAGATAACATCACAGCAAGGATACAACGTTTTACAAAGCTAGTTTTATATAAAATATGCCTAATGGTCAACCTAAGACAGCGTTGAGGTCGAGCCCTGGGTAGAGGTAGCAGAGCGCCTTGGCGAAGAAAATGTGTTGCCTGGCGAAAAGACCATATTTTATTTACCTGCACATAGTGGCACTGATAGATTAAATGACTGCGCAGGATTGAATATGATAAACTGCTGTTTCTGGTGACTGCAAACTCATGGGTCTTCAGTATTTCTCAAAGTGGACTTTCATTGTGTTAAAGCTGAAGCAACTGCTGCATTTCTTCCATGTATGAAGTCTTCAGTTGAGTTTTGTTATTACTTGCTTAAAAGTCATTTTTGTAGTTTTTAATTGTTTTTTTTTTTATCTGTTACTCTCTTCCTGATCCGAGTCAAGGGTCTAAAAACAGACGGTGTTGTACGATACACAATAGCTGCGTTTCCATCAAAGTTTTTTTATGCACATTTTGAAGTATCGCATTAGAAAAGGCTGATGGAAACGGCACAATTTGAAAGAAATTAGGGCTGGGCACGTTAACGCGTTAACACATTAATTAATTAATGACGACAATTACTTTATCGCACGTTAACAGTTTTTTAAAATTTATTATCATCATCTTGAAAGTCCGTTGCTCATTGGCTCTGAATTCACTAAAGCTGATGATACACGGGGCAACTTTTTGAGCAATGTTGCTGGGCAATCTTGCTAGTGGCAAGTCCGACTATGTTTTGAACGGATAGCGGCGGTGCGGGGCGGGTGGCGGAGTGGTGGGGGAAGGGGATTACGGTAGTAATCTTTACCCATTACCATTGATGGCAACGTTGCCCTGCACCATTGCTCTAGAAGTTGCTCTGTGTATCATCAGCTATAGGCCTACAGTAAATCCATGAGTCACAGGAGGGGTGGGATGTTGATCAGCCAGCAAATCATCCACCCACACAAGCAGCGGAGGCAGGCTTCGGAAGACTAAGCTGGGTGCAGCAAGAAAATCACGCGATTAACTGCAATTAAAATATTTTATTGTTGCCCAGCATTAAAAAAAAGTTTTTACACTCGCTTTGTCGAATAAGTGTAAATGCGCTAAATGGGAGATTGCCGAATAAGTTCTGATGTCGCGAAATTGTAACTCACGTCTGATCAGATGTTTCCGCTGTCGGCGTCTTGCCGGATATTCCCATAAGGTGCGGCAATATGGCTGGTGGCAACTTGCCCGCTTGAAACGCATTCCTGACGACCTCTCTCCATTTTTCTAAGATCAATGGCCCTCAGGTCCATGCGACTGGTTTTGTTTCCTGTTTGTTTCCTACGCTTGCCGTAGCCTGGTTCATTCACTCCAAACCAGCTGATAGATATGCACATATTTCGCATTTTCTTTTTTTTTTTTCCTTTTGTGAAATATTTCAAGTCTGCTTAAAATTTGCATGACAATTAGACGAAAACATGGCTAGTGTAAAACTTGCCAGGAAAAAAAAGGTTTTAGGTTCAATAAATATATTTGAGTTTACTTTAATTAGAGTTGAGTTGCAGAATTTTGAGTCGTGTCACACCATTAGTTATGTATAACCACCAAACTGCTAAAACGTCCAAACACAAAGATGCGCTCAAGTGGTTAAGTCCTTAATGAGTTAATGCTCTTGGGAAAAAAAGGGTTGAAAACATAATATAACATAATATATAACACATAGGAGCTGAGGAATCAACCTCCGCATCACTCCTGCTCCTCCATGCGTTAAGTGCCTATTGGTTTGCTTTTTGTGCATGTTCAAAGAAGTAACTCTAAAATCTGAAATAGGTGCCAACAGATAAAATATATTTGAACAAAGACTAAAATCTCCACAGAGAGTCCTCGTGGAAGTGAACGTTGATGGGGATGGTCATTTTGAAATGAAGTGCGGGAGCTCAGGGAGTCTCATGAGCCACTTAGTGCTGAGTAGCTTCTCTGTTTTGGAAAGAGAGAGAGAGAAACTGATTGCTAATCAAGCGAGCGAGAGCTAGGAGTAATTGGACAAAGCTGAACTGCAGTGTCACCAATTAGCATTTGAGACTGTGGAGAGCGGAGACATAAACGCTGTTTAATTATGGCCGTATTCCTTTTTCTCCTCTGCTTCTTAGAGATGAGAAAGAATACATGAGGAGGATGAATGGAGGGACGAAGAGGAGGGGAGGAGAGTTTCAAATTTTTCCAAATCTTTGTGGAAGGAGCTTTCACAGCTAATCAGGGAGACATAGGAAGTAGAAACTTTAAGCAGCTGGGCCCAATTTTACAAAAGAAAAAAGTCAACAGTTAATAAAACACATATAGACTTATAGATTGTCCTCTGGGCTGTTACAGCATTGCATATTCTTAAAATTGTGTCATTATACAACCCCAACACTAAATGATGACTGCAGCTTTTTTAAATGTGATTATTTTTCTGCCCTCCTATTTACCCTGGCAGCATCCATTCGTGTTCAAATGTTTTGCTTTATAGTTATTACACGGCAGTATCAGTAACGTAGCTACAAAATCGTTCAATCAACAATGGACGCAAACGGATTTTGGAGGAAATGTAACTACTCAATATTTAACCCACACCACAATCTTTCCTCAATCTTAATGTTCCCCTCAAAATTTCACAGATTTTAACAGGTCTAATTTTTACCGAAATTTGATTAGTAATGCGTTATATTACTGCGTTACAGCAAAGAGCAATACTTTACTGTAACTGCGGTATTTGTGTAACGTATTACTCCCAACACTGGCCTAAACATCCAGTAATTATACAAATGTGAATCGTGCTTTAGTTGCTAGCAGAGGATACTGTGAGAAAACACATTGACAGTCAACACACTGCTGATGCGTTGTATGTAAATATTTCTTTGTTTTTTTAACTAAGGCCTGGTTATGTTCAAACATATTTTCCTGGGTACCCCAGTAGCTCACCTGGTCAATCCGTTGCACCATACATTAAGTCATTACCGCAGCGGCCCGGGTCTTTTGCTGCATGTCATCGCCTCTCTCTCTCTCTCTCTCCCCCATCTTTACTGTCTCTCTTTAGCAGTCCCTATCTAGTAAAGACAATAAAAAGCCCCCAAAAGCAATAAAAAAAACCCCCAAACATATCTGCTTGATGACAGACACAGAGACAGATACATTAGTCGACAGACAATAAAGCGAGATCGCCAATCTCTCCTTTCAATCACTTTGCTTTTTTCTATGTTTGCTGCATATCTTCCCTCTTCTCTTCCTTCCCAGTGCCAGACTGCATCTCATCACTGTGCCTTCTGCCTACAGCCACACACACACTGAGTCATGACTCAGGCAGTTCGGCACTCTAGCTCCTGACCCCACCAGCACAGTGGAGCCAAAAGACACACACATACCCACCTATGTGATGTAGACCTACGCGCACACACACACAACATACATACATACGTCTGCATCTCTGACATATAGTTTAAATATCCATTGACAGAAAAACCCCATCACCAACAGGTAAATCTCTCTGTATACCAGAGCTTTTAAATCGGATCGTCTGTGGCGACGATCCCACGCTGGCACACCGGTAGTGACCCCAGCAATGATTGGCAGCTAGAGCTGAAGGGGGCGCAATCACGGTGACAGCAGCAACTCAGCATTTTTGTATTTATTTTATACTCTCACAATCGGAAGGTGGAGACAAAAGTTCACCACAGCAGAACTAAAGCTGCAAAATGTATGGTAAATGTTTTAGCAAAAAGTTATTGATCTTAACTCCAACTTCAGTCTGCTTTTAGCTCCACTTTGCCTTCCAAAAACTCCTTTATTTACCACTTTCTTTACCAGCTAATTATGAGGCCCTTTTATACAGATACACAATACAATGCCATACACGCGGAAAGAATATTCGCCAATATGCCGCATTCGCTAATTCATAGTGAACCGACGTTTGCGGCATAATCCCTGACACTGACATCGTGCAATTATACAATACCGGCATAGTGTGAAAGCGCCAATTAACTTTGTTTGCCATTTGGTGCGGGGCTGGTAGCGTAAAGTGGGTTTATTAGAGCTTGTTTGCTGAAAACAGCTGCCTGTTGCTGCTGGAAACGGGCCTTATGCGGTAAGGTGAGACTGAACTATACAGTTAATATACCGTACAGCCAAAACTTTGAGCTAAAAGAGGCTTTGAACAGCTGTTTTTGTTTGATTCTGTGTTAATATTGAAAATATTGATTGACGCATCTAAGAATACAAATTTAAAAGCATTGTCTTTTAATTGAGCATTTTTTTAATTATGGTAATGCTGCTCTTATATAAAGTAAAAGGACCTTAATAAAAAAAAAAAACATGCAAATTACATTTATACTGTATAATAAGGGCAGCAAATAAACCAACAACAAAAAAGTCCTGTAGATGTAGCACATAACCTTTTCTCACTGAGAGTCTGATGCAGTGCAGAAGAGAGCAACTCATAAACAGAGCAGTGACTAATACACACACACACACAAGCAACACCAACTCTCCCGGCAAAACTTGACGCTGTCCCCTACTGATGACATCATCCCTCTATGCTGGCCTAAAGGTCGCTGATGTCCGGAAGCCGGCCGTGGGCACACAAATGGCTCACTTCCACACATGGCAGCACAGTGACACACACCAACACGCACATATACAAGCACGGACACACAGTGAGGAGGACGCACATGTACACGTACAGGAAACAACGCGCACGTACACACTCGCACCGAACAAACACACACTTGTCCGGTGTCGTAGCTGAGTGGCAGAATCTTGCCTGAAGACAGCAGACTTCGTTCCAGACTTCTTCCTCCAAAACACTCTCTCATTATATCCACTGCCTGTCTGCATGACGAGCAGTAACATACACGTCTCTCACCCACTCTAAAAAAATTCACTGCTCTGTCTGACTGTTTGGTTTGATGTGTGTCGAAATTATGGAGATGAGTCTTTAAGCTATTACTATTCAGACCTTATTAAGTATTAATACTACTTAAACAAACACCACACAACAGCATGCTTCACAGAGACAAACAGGAAAACATCTGATTCTGCCACACCACAAGCGAAAAACAAAACAAAAACATTCACTGCCATTGTATTAAGAAACGTTTGCTTTTTACTGATTTGTAAAACTGTCCGTGTGAGTTTGTTTGCCGGCTCATTTCCCTCCAGTCTCTCTCTTTTTACTCTCTAGTGTGAATTTTCGCAAGTTGAAACTTGCATCTTTGCATCAGGTCGCGCTGCCCTGGAGCTAATCATGTCTTTCCGTTAACTTCGGATGCAACTGCGTCATCTCTGAAATCTGCCATGTGTTCTGTCTGAACCGTCTTTGGGGATATATTTTAGTTAAAAATCTTCTACATGATAAATATGATGATCATAAATGCTAACCCACTGCTTAGGGTGACGTTAGGTTAGGTTTCATTGGATAACGTCTAGTTTTTTTCTAATATATACACATCGTAAAACTTTGAATAATAGCCCGGGCTTTTATTTGCTAAAATCACTGAATTGACCCTGCCTATATTTGGGACAGGCGTCCATATAGGACAGGCATTTCATTCTTTTTGCACAAAACAAACAGAATAATACTTGTATAAAAATGATCAAATAATATCAAATACACGTCATTCATTTGATCTAGCTCCGACAGACGACTTGTGCGCTTTTATTTTGAAGGCAGCAACTAACGAAACAACAACAGGGTGCAGGATGAGAGAAGTGTGGCAGAAGTTAGCTGACAGAGAGTGAAGGACTTCACATGACAGGATTCATAACTTGGATTCATTTTTCTGAAAAGCTGTTTTAATTCTTTTGATCGGTGGACTCTTACAGACTAAAGGAAGATAAATAATAAAGGAACGGACACATTCGGACTTAACGAGGCTTCAAAGGTAATGGCATTCAGCACTTTTTTCCTTTCCTCTCCTACCATGCAGGTTCAGAATTAGACTTTGGGGCTCGTTGTTTGCGTTAAATGAACTGAATGACTGAATTGTGGAGAATCTAACGGATCTAACGATGTGCAGGATGTCCATACTGACACATGGATCATACGTTTAACCATTAATATTTGTGTTTGTGTTCTTGCGATCTAAGCATCTTAGAAGCAGCTAAAGTGGGCGACCCCGCAGGGTTTAAGAGGTTTAATACATCCAAAGAACTTCTACAAAAACCAGACCAGGTGTTTAATGGAGGCAGGCGTTTATTTGTCAAAATGTGTTCCCACACCAGGCCAGTAAAGGAGGTAGGCGGCTATTTGGGACTCAGCCAATAATTTAAGTTTTATGGTATATACAGTGGGTACGGAAAGTATTCAGACCCCTTTAAATTTTTCACTCTTTGTTTCATTGCAGCCATTTTCCAAAAATCAAAAAAGTTCATTTTATTTCTCAGTAATGTACACTCAGCACCCCATCTTGACAGAAAAAAACAGAAATGTAGAAATTTTTGCAAATTTATTAAAAAAGAAAAACTGAAATATCACATGGTCATAAGTATTCAGACCCTTTGCTCAGTATTTAGTAGAAGCACCCTTTTGATCTAATACAGCCATGAGTCGTTTTGGGAAAGATGCAACAAGTTTTTCACATCTGGATTTGGGTATCCTCTGCCATTCCTCCTTGCAGATCCTCTCCAGTTCTGTCAGGTTGGATGGTAAACGTTG
>NW_025729387.1:0-895 GCF_021292245.1 Micropterus dolomieu
CTGGAGTTTTAGTTTTCTGAATGTGTTTCAACGTTTTCCGCTGCTTCTTTACACACCCCAGCCAGGCCCAGTGGCTCCCTACTGAAAATCTGTTTTTTTACGGACGATCCAGATAAGTCTTTACAGAAACAGAATTACAAATACCCCAACCAGGGTTAGATGCAGCCCGGCTTTGATGAACTGACCTTCATACCAGAGATGGAAACTAATTCAATGATACCAACATTTACATGTCATATAACTGACTCACAGGAAAAAGAGAGAGTGAGAGAAAGTCTGTGTAACTGTAACAGTGTAACTAAGCAGAGGCCATGGATTTTATAGTATTAAAGATAAGATATAACTTTATTTCTCATAATCTAGGTAAGAAGTATTGACGGAAAGCACCTGTAATATTACTGTGTACATTTCAAAATGAATACTTGTCTCTTGATAACTATATGAGCATGATTTCTGACACTTCCTGTCACAGGAAGTACACTGAGTCCCAGACACCATCATGGACTGAAGCCACAGACTTCGTATAAGTAATGGACGTAGTCATCGTGACGTCACCCGTTGGTTTGTGGACTGCTGTTTTGAAGCCTCGAGTTTGGCCTATAGGGCGCTGCCATGTTGAGTCTTTGTAACCAGGAAGTGCCCGAAAGTGACCATATTTGGACGAGACGGTGGAGCTAACGGCCGTGTGTGGAGCTAGCTTGCTTAACTAGGTGCATCTGTAAATCACGTTAACTGTCATTTTAACAGGGCTGACAACTTTGTCTAGTGAACAACAGTCTTAAAACTAAATGTGCTCACCAGAGAAAGTGAACAGCCAACTCCTAATAAGCTTTTTCAACAGCGCTGATTAAATTTACACAGTGCCGTGGGTACGAGTCACTCTAGCCTGATTGAC
>NW_025729388.1:0-600 GCF_021292245.1 Micropterus dolomieu
CGGCTGCACATCCATGATGAGAATCTCCTGTTCCACCACATCCCAAAGGGGCTCTATTGGATTGAGATCTGGTGACTGTGGAGGCCACTGGAGTGCAGTCAACTCATTGTCATGTTCAAGAAACCAGTTTGAGATGATTTGTCCTGACCACGTCATGTACATGCCTAAATGCAATGAGTTGCTGCCATGTGATTAGCTAATCAGCTATTTGTGTTAACAAGCAATTGAACAGGTGTACCAAATAAAGTGGCCGATAAGTGTATAAATACAAGTATATATACAAGAAAACTTTTATGAAATCCCCCCAAACAGAAAACTACGATAGGCCCCTTGCTGCATGTTGTCTAGTTTGATTATTTTTATGTCTTTTGATATTAAGAAGATCTCAAAGTTTGGCTCAACTCCTGGGTTTGATTATGTTTGGTATTTAATCAATATAAAATCCCTAAATGAGTAAAGCTAAATTATAATAATGTTTCATAACCTTGATCACTGATCGGGTACATGATGTACAGAATTTCTTTACTATATGCTATTCTGCTGTAGTTTACCTCGCTGAAGGACAGTGTCCTGATAGGCACCCCTCCCTGTGTCCATCTG
>NW_025729389.1:0-681 GCF_021292245.1 Micropterus dolomieu
CTGCTCTCCCTATAGTTTGACTGTTATTGCCTTTAAATGATGAGGTTAGTCATGTAAGGTTGAATCATTTAACACCAGTGTTAAAGCTCTATAGCCTCGTGTGTGTCCTTCTCTCTGTATCTGACTGCCTGGGCTCAGCAGAAGAACAGTGCGATCAGCAACTGTTTTGTAAAAACACTGAAAACTGCTCTCATGCTATTTTTTTCTGTAGCTATGGTTCTATTATCAATAGTCGCCTGTGGTGACGTTTCACAAGTGCAAGACAGATCATACTTGTAAATCCTTCAATCTTGCATTCAAAACAACTGATTTTCTTTTCATTTGGTTTGTAAACATGTATGACAGCATGATCTATGATCCAACCACTAAGTTTTTGGTGAAATACAACGATTACATTTGTTAAATCATCTAAACATAACACTGTAATATTATTACTTTTCCCAGTAACCGCTGCTTTACAGGGTTAACACAACGCAGTTACTTTTTTTTGCACTGCAGGTCGGCAGTTCAAGTCAAGAATTCGGACCTTATGTTGGTGCTGGACTTTAAGTCAGCTGCTAGCCAAAAAGCTAAAGGAAGAACGGAGAACGAGGGAGATAGACGTTCTTCAGACAGCTGTAAGTATTTCCATTATTGAGTTAAGAACACTGTCGTCCGTTGTAAAGAAGCAAGAAGCTTTCA
>NW_025729390.1:0-5093 GCF_021292245.1 Micropterus dolomieu
AATTTAAATGTGTGTGTGTGTGTGTGTGTGTGTGTGTGTGTGTGTGTGTGTGTGTGTGTGTGTGCACTTACCCTGCTGGCCACCACTAGTTGGACCAGACCAGTAGTGGAACGGAGTATAGCAACAGCCTCCTGATGAGTGAGACCCACCAGAGACTGACCGTTAATCATCAGCAACTCATCACCAGCATGAAGACGACCGTCCCTGAAATACATACACATTTTTTATATACATTCTATGATTTAGACAGAAAAACTTATACACATTGTACATATATAAACGTCTTGGAAATGTTTACCTGCATCTGGATCTGGATTAGCATTAAAATAGACAAGACACAATAGTGGGATACATTTTTCACATTTAAGTGTGTGTAGTAGCTAAAGTGCTAAAAATATTTAAAAAACTGATACCCTAACTTTACACAAAATATAATAACTGTAACTGAATGAATTATATGTGTAAAACCGTATATAGGACAGCGAGGACTGTAGGTGTCACATTGTGCCAGTCTGCTCTTTTTAGTTAATTCTCAGTTTTGTTATTTTAGTCTGTGTTTTGGGTTTCAGCTTTGTCTGTCGTCTTGGGTTCAGTTTAGTTAGTTGTTTTCCACTGCCTGTTTGATGTCAGTCTGTTCTGCGTTTTCTTGTTTCAGTCTGTTTTCCCTGTTATGTGGACTCCATCTGTATTAGTTTGTAGTACGCTGTGCCTTTAGTGCTGTTTAGTAGTTTCCTTTCTAGTTTGGTTTTGATCCGTGCCTGTCTCTTTCTGTTATCTATTCATGCTTGGTTTCTGTCTGCTAAGTGTTAATTGTGATCTCTGCCTGATTAGTTGTTGTGTTTTCTTGTTCTGTTCTGTTCAGTTATCTTAGTCTGTTCTGTCTTGTGGAGTTGCCTGTGTTTCTCAGTTACTTGGTCTATCTTGTCTGTTCTGTGTTTTGAGTTCCAGTTGGATTCTTGCCTTGTATTTTGTAACCTGTGAGTATCTGTCTGTTTTGCGCTGCCTCTGCCTCTCTCTGCCTGCCTGTGTCTGTCTGCTGTCATTATTAGTATCACCTGTTTGTTCTCCCACCCTCCTCATTAGCCTGTGCTTAAATGTGTGTCACTTCTGTTCAGCTGTTGCTGGTTTGTTGTATGTTCATCCTCTGCCATGTGTCTTGCTTGCCTGTTTGTTTAACTGCAACGTTTGTAGGATTTACCCTTTGTTCTGTTACACCTTGGATTATTTGTTATTTTGGGCAACCTCTGTTTATGGATTACCTTGTTGTATTTGTTGGACTCTGCTGTAAATTTGGCTTCTTCCCTTTTTGTTAAAATAAATTCTGAAAGAGACTGTATTTGTCCCCCCTGCTTGTCCTGCGTTTGGTGCCTGCCAGCACACATGATAAATTTTGACAGTAGGAGTGCGACACAGCAGTGAATTTCTGAAAGACAATATTTGTGCCCAGCAAATTCTTGTTATGGTAAACAAAGGTTTGAAAATATGAAAGCAGTTAAAAAACACACAATGTTATAGCACATTTTACAACACTTCACTAAGAGCAGAATGATTATACTGTAGGAGACAGACACCTACAAAAACTTTATTAGGACTGTACCTGTGAATGGCGCCCCCTTCCTCTACATGAGCTATAATGATGCCATGAGGAGAACGTTTGGAGCCACGTCCCCCTGTTATCTGTATGCCCAGGCCTTCCTGACCCTTAACCATATGCATCTTCCAGATGTGGCTGCCCTCTCTGGCCTACAGAAGAGAACAAACAAACATCAAACAATATATCAAACAACAACAACTCGTCATAATATATAGCCATACATAAATTATGAAGACTGAAAAAACATCCAACCATTTTATTTTGTCAAAATTAACACAAGAATCAACCGATTGTTAACAAGCTATGAATCCAGGATTGAGGCAATGCAATGCCTCATACGTGTTGCTATACATTTGCACTATGCCGATGATGTATATGACAACATTCATAAGACTTTAAAAACAGACAAGGAACTATTAAGCTATTATCACAAGCCATAAGTCCATCTACTATGAACAAATCTGGATATGGGTTTGTGGGAAAGGTTTGCATTCAGCTGCAATAGGGACCACACAAATGCAGGAAGCAACTTGCTTCTAAACCTTTTTGTTCTATGTGCACACACACACGCACACGCACACACACACACACACACACACACACACACACACACACACACACACACACACAGATGCATAGAACTCCAAATCCAGCCGACTATCTGTTAATAGTAATTTTGTTATGGTTATTAATTTACTTATTAACCAAAATTCCAGTTCACAGTCATTTTAGGCAATGCACCCCCTTCTACATCTTGGCCTGGCTGATGCACCCCAAATCCCCAAACATACATATATATATATATATATGTTTGGGGGTTTGGGGTGCATTGTGGCCTGTGGAATGTTGGTCAATTCTTCTTCAATGGCTGTGCAAAGTTGCTGGATATTGGCAGGACCTGAAACACACTGTTGTATATGCCAATCCAAAGCATCCCAAACATGCTCAGTGGGTGACATGTCCGGTGAGTATGCTGGCCATGCAAGAACTGGGATGTTTTCAGCTTCCAGGAATTGTGTACAGATCTTTTATAACATGGGGCCGTGCATTATCATGCTGCAACATGATGTGATGGTCGTTGATGAATGGCACAACATTGGGCCTCAGGATCTCATCACGGTATCTCTGTGCATTCAAAATGCCATCAATAAAATGTACCTGTTTGTTGTTCACAACACACGCCTTCTAACCCCACCGCTAACATGGACAAAAATACGATGCATATGAGGATTTGTAAGTGCAGAGCAGGTGGCTCAGCCTGAGAGAGAGGGAGAGAGGTGTGTGAGTAACTCTTCCCTGTGAGCTAGTATTAATAACATTTTTTATTTTAGCTTGAATTTGGAATGAAAGCTTTCAATTTCAGGTTTTTATTTTATGAAATATTCCATAAAAAAAGAATTGTTGTAGTTAATACATTATTACACCACCATTACATTTTACCTGTTGCGCACCACACTTTGGGAATTGCTGGTTTGGTTTTATAGAAACTGAATTAGGTAACTGGCTATCAATTTCTCTTGTTTCAAGAGTGGTCCCCTGAGGTGAATATAACTTTAAGTTATAGGCCTATTCCATTATTAATTATTAAATAATAGTAATAAAAAACATTACTACATAATTGAGTCTAAATCTTGATGCTATCTAAACCCTAATCCCCAACAATTCCTACTGCTGTTCTGCTGATGTGTTGCTTTCACTACACAGCCTGTGTAGACACTTAGACTACGTTCAGGCTGCAGGCCTTAATGCTCAATACCGATTTTTTCCCCAGATCCAATTTTTTTTGTTTGACTGTTCACATTAATGCTTAAATGTGGCCCATATCAGACACTGATGGTGTCCGTGGCCTGAATGTGACCTGCATGCGCATTAGAATAACACAAAGTCACACACAGCACGCTGTTGCAGGCTACAGGAGTAAACAAGGAGCACCAGATGTTAGCTCCTATTAGCTGTCCTCTCACGGGTCACATTAATCCTGAATTATTATTATAAGTGTTCACAACTTTCTGTTTATTTCATTACGGTTTCTGGTGCTGCACAATGCAACTGCCCCACAACTCACTCCCTCCCTCTCCCTCTCTCCCAACTGTGTCCACTCGGACAAATTGCATGCACATAACTCAGCTAGCTTGCGGTCCGATGGATTTCAGGTGTGGAAAAGGGAATTTGTGAGCAGATGATAGCGAGGTAGAGGAGGAAGAGAGTCACATGTTTAATAATGGCTTTTGTGGAGCTTTTTGCTAACCGCGTCCGTCTACAGCAGAACTGTGACAACAGCTGCTCTACAGTGACGTCAAAGTCGCATCAATTCTGACCTGAGTCGCATTTTTAAAAAAAAAACGATCTGTATCGGATTTGGACCACATATGGACACCTTGCTAGTACCGGGTTGGGCCCCTTTTGACATCGGAACTGCCTTGATTCTTTGTGTCATACTTTCAACAAGGTGTCGGAAACATTCCTCAGAGACTCTGCTCACACAGTTGCTGCAGATTTGTCCAAGTATATCCAGCTGCAACCCGCAGGCCGCAGGCCGCAGACAAACGTGACGGAAGTTGACTAGTGTTGTGTCGTTCAAAGAACGTTTCGTTCATTTGACCTAATCTTGTATGTGACTCAAGAGGAACGGGTTGTCTCAGTGAGTAATTTGTTCATTTTCACGTGACATCTTGGCTACTGCGGAGCAGGAATTAACTAATCGTTCAGCGCTCACATGGGTCCTCCTCAGAGTCTGTCTTCACTCGGCACTCTGACTTACCACCAGCACCGGGGAATGAGAGGCAAGTCTGTTGTCAGGTTAACAGTCACTGGACTGACATATATCTAATATCTATTTTGATAATTTTGTGACATTTAATAAAGCATAACTATATACTATAATAAAGCATTATTGAGCACTTTAGAGATATAGTGATAGTAATTAAAATTAAAGCTGCAAGCAGCGTTGGGCGGGCCCTCGCACTTGTAGCGCGTCCGCGCGTGAACCGGCCGAGTTGCATATTCTGGAGCTCTGCCGGTGCGGCTGTGAATTTCCTACGCGGTTCCGACGCCGCATGAAGGTGCTATATGTCACTTCCTGTGTCCCCTATGTGGAGCTACATAGCACTTGCCGCTATGAATATAAATCGGTATTGGCGTGTAGATGTCTGCGGGGTGGGAGAGTTATCAAGCACGTAAAGTTTGTTTCAGATGTGACCATGTACACTGAACAATAATGTACCCAAACAATAAAATAAATTCCTTTTATATTTCCCTGCCTTGTTGTTTATGTGTACATACAGAGGAAGAATGTGAGAACAGCACACATTTCATCGTTACTGTGTGTTAGAGCATGGGAGAACAGTGGATACTTTTAATACGGCCCACACCCCTAATACTGTGTAACTATAACAAGTAGAGAACAGAAGAAAAAGATGTTCTTTCTTTACAACTGTCTGCATAGCTTATTCATATTGTGTAACGAATGAAAATAAATAGGCCTACTAGGCTCCTCTCT
>NW_025729391.1:0-982 GCF_021292245.1 Micropterus dolomieu
TGTTTATGTGTTTAGGGTGAGGAAGGTCAGAAGGGAACCAAAGGATATCCAGGACGTGATGGGAACCGAGGTCGAGGGGTCGGTGACAACTTCACCTGAGTGTTTAGTTTTTGTTGATGATTGTGTTTTTGCTTCATCACTCCCTTTTTCTTTTGGTCTGATACATCCAGGGGAACTCAGGCAGGCCGGGAGAATCAGGCGGGTCCGGAGAGCCAGGACATCCAGGACACGATGTGAGTGGGAATCAATCAGTCACTTTATCATTTGTCCCACATTCAAAGACAATGTCACACAGACAAACATTAGAATACAAGAACATACAGCGGTAAACCTGTTCACCGGATATCTTACAACGACGCACCACGGGTCGTTCAGCTTATCTGAAGCGAGCCACAAATGTCCACCACAACCGCACAAGGTAGTAGATGGTACAAAGCACATGCCATAACTTCATTTTAACAGCCGCTCACCTTCGGCTGCATCTCAGGCAGTTTATCAGCACAAGCTCGGCTTTCCGTTGGGTTCATCTTCTGGGATCATTGAACACTTCTCTGTACATTTTTATTTGCTGTTCACACCACTTGTCACCGATCGATCTCTGCGTGCCATCACGTCAGTTAAAGGCTTTTGTGAGGATGAACTAATGAGGAGGATCTGATACAGTTTCCGATTCCTTTTATCCAACAGTTATTTGACACAAGAAAAAATAAAATAGATCACGTTGCTTGTTCATAACAACCGATAAAAATAAATGATAGGCTGCCAGTCAACTACTACGGCTTCAACAGTATGCAAGGTATCGAATAAAGTACTCTATCGGTATCACTTTAAAGGTACTGGTTTAAGTACTGGTATCGTAAAATTTTAAACGATATCCAACCCTGAGCACCACCCAACGAGATATTGTGTGTTCGTTTTAGTCTTTGCATCTGAGCCACCTCGAGGTCAACACAATGGACAAACTATAATGTACTACAAATAT
>NW_025729391.1:1002-4129 GCF_021292245.1 Micropterus dolomieu
AGCGAGCCACAAATGTCCACCACAACCGCACAAGGTAGCAGATGGTACAAAGCACATGCCATAACTTCATGTGATACACATCACCACTACTAGGGATGAGTATCGCTACTCTGTACCTTCATGGGGCGGCTGTGGCCCGGGAGGTAGAGCGGGTTGGCCGTTAAGCGGAAGGTCGGCGGTCCTTGGGCAAGATACTGAACCCCGAATTGCCCCTGGTGGCTGTTCCACCAGTGTATGAATGTGTGTGAGTGTTAGTTTCTGTTTGAGCACTTGGGCTATGAATGTGTGTGAATGGTGAATGTAGTGTAAAAGTGCTTTGAGTGGTCGAAAAGACTAGAAAGGCGCTATACGAATAAGCATGCATTTTACGGTATCAACTGAAACGGCCCAGTTTTTAGTAGAATCGAAATGTCTCCAGTCAAACCAGTAATTCAGTTGATACTTTTTGTAACCAGCAAAAAATTATTTGTTATAGTTTTTGCTTGCAGCCAAACACGCAAGCAACACACCGAAAGAAAGAGAAGAGCTCGCCCTTTTCTCCTCATGTGCCTGCACCATAAACTGTATAAAATAGGCCTGAACGCGCCGAGTCCATGTGTGGTGCAGCCGCTCACCTTCGGCTGCATCTCAGGCAGTTTATCAGCACAAGCTCGGCTTTCCGTTGGGTTCATCTTCTGGGATCATTGAACACTTCTCTGTACATTTTTATTTGCTGTTCACACCACTTGTCACTGATCGATCTCTGCGTGCCATCATGTCAGTTAAAGGCTTTTGTGAGGATGAACTAATGAGGATGAGGAGGATCTGATACAGTTTCCGATTCCTTTTATCCAACAGTTATTTGACACAAGAAAAAATAAAATAGATCACGTTGCTTGTCCATAACAACCGATAAAAATAAATGATAGGCTGCCAGTCAACTACTACGGCTTCAACAGTATGCAAGGTATCGAATAAAGTACTCTATCTGTATCACTTTAAAGGTACTGGTTTAAGTACTGGTATCGTAAAATTTTAAACGATATCCAACCCTAAGCACCACCCAACGAGATATTGTGTGTTCGTTTTAGTCTTTGCATCTGAGCCACCTCGAGGTCAACACAATGGACAAACTATAATGTACTACAAATATGTTGCACCACCAATATTTTGTGCTACAAATAGATATATTGCACTACTATAGCACTACAGATAAAATATGTTTCAAATGCCTCGGATAAGGTACATTACAGTTTAACACATTTTTAAACCAATAAGAGCATTATTCCACCTAACATCAGTAAGGCGGTTACCTCCTTCTGCTGTTGGCATTGGAGGCTTGAATGGGGACAGGGATGGAGGATTTCTGAAACCTGTTTTTCATGGCAACAGAGACCTTTAAGCTCAGGCCAGACTGTAACGGTGTATGCTCTAGGCACTGTCTGAGCAAATGGTCGTTGCTTTTGTAAGCACCTGCTTAATGAATTTATAATTCAGACGACTGAACTGAACTCCCTCTATCTTATTGGCCATGTTAACAAGCCTAGCCGGGGCATTTTTCTCTTTGGTACCAAGGTTGCCACACCAGCGGCTGGTAGATTCACTGAAAGCTCTGTAGAACAGTGTCATTAGAGTCATGTCAGTATGGTCTTTGGCAAGTTTCCTTATACTAAAAAGGCGTTGTTGTTGTCCCTTTTTGCACAGCAGTTCAGAATTAGAATCGTATTTCAGGCTGTCATTTGGAGTTTAATCTTCATCGTCAGTGAAAATGAAAACCCCACCGCCTTTACTCTCAGAGCAGCGGGAGATGTAACGTAAACAGCTTAGCTGAATATCAGGCTTCTTGTTTCAGCATCAGAAGGCGCCTGACCTGAAATCCCTCTCTGGATAATCCCAGTATTAAATGATATGACTGAAAATAACCGTCAAGTTCACCAATATGCCTCCTTTCCTTCCGTCCAGGGTCCCAGAGGTCCTCCTGGAGGCAAAAGCAAGTCTGTAAGTCCACCTTAAATTCACCTCACCTGCCAACTTCATGAATTCTCTTTACACACAACATCTGTCCTGTTGTCTCAGGATTGCGAGCTGATCACCTACATCAGAGACAACTGCCGTAAGTGTCTCAGGAGACATTTGTTTTTGTTTGTCCTCATGTAGTTAGGTAATCATTTGTTGTATTTTTAAGATACAAAACAAACATTTGTGACTTTACTCCCGTTTCTTTGGGGGAAAACATGACTTTCTGGAATGTCAAAGTGAAAACAAATGTGTGCACTGCTCCTGTAACTCTAAATATTATTTTTCTCCTCCACACAGCATGCTGCCACGGTACGTACATCTCTATTTTGTCACTCAGAACAACAGGGTAAGTACAGAAACAAGACTTCAGCTCTAAGGTTTACAGGAGAGAGGCCGAAAGAGTAAAATCATCTTGGGAAAGGTAACTTCCTCCGGCCTCCTCCCAAACCCAGCCTGAGTTCAGACCTCCTGGGGGGGTGTTCGCAGATCAGCCGCCGCTCCTTTTGCATTGAAGTTGAGGTGATTAGGGCGTCTGATCAGGATCCTCCTGGGCGCCTCCTTTTTGGAGGTTTTGTCGGCACGTCTAACTGCCAAGAGACCCTGGAGTCGACCCAGAACTCCCTGGAGGGCTTATATACCTCATCTGGAAAAGGAAGTCCTCAGGATCCCCCAGGAGGAGCCAGAAGACGGTTGTCCAGCCTGCTGCCCCTGCGACCCAAAACCTCAGAAGATGGACGGATGGATGAACAGTTTGTAGTTTATCCATAAACTTACACAGACACGTGGGTCTCACTCACGTTGCTCCCCCCTCCATTCAGATCCCTGCTCTTTACTTTCAGTAAAGAACCGGAACAGACTACAATGCATTGTAAAAGTCTGCACTAAGATCGCAGGGACGGCCTTCCCCACCTATTTCAGGTCTAGGTTTCCCAGAAAATTCAGGCCGATCCGTGCCACCCTTTGTGCAGGGAATTCCGTTCTGTCGAAGGTACAATGTGCCAAGATGCAGAACCAGTACATTTAAGCACTCTTTTCCCTGCTGCCTTTGGTTTCTTAAGCAACTCACTGTGATTTATATGGAATGCATTGTTTTATTTTTATTGCATAGGATGGGCGATGGCTGACAGAC
>NW_025729392.1:0-959 GCF_021292245.1 Micropterus dolomieu
GCATGTGTCCAAGCCATTTTTAGTACCCTCTAGGAACCCTTCCATTGTCTTGTGGATTTGCAGCATGTGTGAGAATGTTTAACTGATTGCAGGGTCTTAGTGAGTCAGTGTTCTTGTGCAGGTGACATTCTGGGCCGAGCCCTGAAGAACCTGGATGGGCTGCTGCAGATGCCGTATGGATGTGGAGAGCAGAACATGGCGCTCCTGGCCCCCAACATTTACATCCTCCAGTACCTGGAAAACACACAGCAGCTGACCGCAGCCATCAAGGAGAAGGCTACCAACTTCCTGACCAGTGGTGAGTCTCTGCTAACTTCATAACAAACATTTAATCTTTAAATATGCCAAATCTCCCACCTGTAACAGTCAGTGCTGCTTAGCCACAATATAAGCAGATCTGAGTCACTGCTTGACGGTGCTCATCTTTGCCACTAGAGGTCAGGGTCTGATCAAAGTTCAGATCCAAATTAACTGCCTCGTGTTAAATTCAAATTGTCCTAGTTTGACTTGGTGGAGGAACTTTGTGGCTATTGGCTTGTGATCTTAACTTTCATGACTTCCATTCAACATCTAGCTGAACTTGGTTGTGCATTTCCTCGTTCTCTCCCCTTATATCCTGTCAGCTGTCTAATGAAGGCACAGAATTTCCCCAAAATGTTTCATTCAAACTTGGCGACACCAGCAAATTAACCTTAAATCTAGGGCTGGGTTGGAGACCCATGATGGCAGAGGACTAGCTCTGCCTGCACTGACAGTGTAACTTAAGACATTGTAAAAGTCGCATTTTGTTGGACCGCTCTTTACTCCGGGACAGAAAAGGCCAGGATACCCCAAAGTAGCACAAATCTGGTAACCAGAAGGTGCTCTTGCATTTTACCAAGGCTAGCACAAAGGCTAACAAATGACAAGGTAATGGTGCCAATGCAGACATATTCACCCAGCAGGAGCTAGCCACCAGC
>NW_025729393.1:0-661 GCF_021292245.1 Micropterus dolomieu
AATTTTTAAGAAGTGAAGCGGGTCATCACTATCTACAATTATTGCCTGCTGCCCCCTAACTATATACAGTAAGCTGGTGAATTCAGTCACTCTGCTCTCCCTATAGTTTGACTGTTATTGCCTTTAAATGATGAGGTTAGTCATGTAAGGTTGAATCATTTAACACCAGTGTTAAAGCTCTATAGCCTCGTGTGTGTCCTTCTCTCTGTATCTGACTGCCTGGGCTCAGCAGAAGAACAGTGCGATCAGCAACTGTTTTGTAAAAACACTGAAAACTGCTCTCATGCTATTTTTTTCTGTAGCTATGGTTCTATTATCAATAGTCGCCTATGGTGCAAGACAGATCATACTTGTAAATCCTTCAATCTTGCATTCAAAACAACTGATTTTCTTTTCATTTGGTTTGTAAACATGTATGACAGCATGATCTATGATCCAACCACTAAGTTTTTGTTGAAATACAACGATTACATTTGTTAAATCATCTAAACATAACACTGTAATATTATTACTTTTCCCAGTAACCGCTGCTTTACAGTGTTAACACAACGCAGTTACTTTTCTTGCACTGCAGGTCGGCAGTTCAAGTCAAGAATTCGGACCTTATGTTGGTGCTGGACTTTAAGTCAGCTGCTAGCCAAAAAGCTAAAGGAAGAACGGA
>NW_025729394.1:0-360 GCF_021292245.1 Micropterus dolomieu
CTGGGCGCCGCCACCAGCATCGTCAGATGGCTGACGGGCCAGCAGAACTATTATGGAGGCTTCTCCTCCACACAGGTACAGCCCAGACAGCTGGACTTCACAGTAAATGTACAGTATCCTCTTCTGGCCTGTTCATCCAAATATGATCAAGGTAGGAGCAGTTATTTGAAATGTCTGTGGCTTAGCTGACCTAATACTGAATTCACTCTTGTGAAAGCAGTGCAACTTCAAAAGGCCAACTTGCATTGGCTAAACAGCCCTGTTTTCATCTTTGTGAAAACGCATTTTTCAGCATAGCTAGCTTTTTAAATGTGGTGGTCAGCTGATTAAGTAGGATAATTTTCTCAATCTATAATGAGA
>NW_025729395.1:0-1416 GCF_021292245.1 Micropterus dolomieu
GTGATATTTCAGTTTTTCTTTTTTAATAAATTTGCAAAAATTTCTACATTTCTGTTTTTTTCTGTCAAGATGGGGTGCTGAGTGTACATTACTGAGAAATAAAATGAACTTTTTTGATTTTTGGAAAATGGCTGCAATGAAACAAAGAGTGAAAAATTTAAAGGGGTCTGAATACTTTCCGTACCCACTGTAAATAACGGTTGTATCCTGAAGCCTAGAGTCTTAGAAGAGATGATGCTGCCACACAGCACATTTAAACTCTTCCACCTACACACATAGTCTGCTCACAAGCAGGGTGGAGCATCCTTTAGTGACAAACAACAAGTTCACCTACTATACACAAATCTCAAATGTTCACCTCCTTATTAAAAACGCAAAAACTGGTAAGTGTAGCCCACACACACAAGTTCTCACTACCTTCCTCATACTCTCACATACTCAGTCCACTGTATCAGCACACAGAGCACTCTATTTTGGTGTATTTACAGCTAATGTACTCACAAATTAGCTTTAGTTAGTTTAGTTTTCTACTCTTATCTGAATGTAATTTGGACTTTAACCAAGGCCATTGTTAGCAGTTTAAAGATGTACACAAGTAAACACTTGTTTTGGGCAAAACTAAAAAATTTCAACACACACAATCAACACAAGTGACACATTTTCCTATGTCAGTGGTGTCTCAGGCCCCTAGCCATACCCATTGGGTACTAGGGATGTCACGAGAACCAATTCTTGGATACCAAGTCGATACCAAAATTCTGAAAACATGACGGTACTCTTTTCCAACACGTGAACTCGGGCAAGAAGTGAAGCTGCAGTGACAGCTCCACCTCAACTTGTCAAAAAGAAAGGGAGTAACGTTAATAATAAATTTGCAAAATAACAGTAGGTAAACTGTGCCGTCGAACTTTTCAGACTGAAGGAGGAAAAACTTTCAGCTTAGCAAAGCACCTCAGACTGACATCAAGATTGAGTGAGTTTCAATTCATGTTACATAAACAACGTATCCAATTGGAATTTCACTGGTATTGGTATCAACTACTAAATTTCTGGTATCGTGACATCCCTATTAGGTACCATCTTCTGCTAATGCTGAGCAAAAATAATCCTGTATCCTGTCAAACATACGATGTATTAGATCAAGTCAATATCTCCAATCCTTATTCCCTATAATGCCCCACAGCAAATCCAAGCCAATTTTGGCAGGAGACTATTCATAATGTTTTTATGTGCACAACATTTTTAAAGTAGGTCCATCAAGAAGTACTGCACAGGATTTAGGTGAAAAGAACCTCAATATTGCTAAGCTTTATTTAGGATTTATCCATATTTAATATTATTGCTACTGCCTGTGGTCTGACACAGTTCCATCTACACGTCACTGGACTGTGCGTACTAACCTGTGCTATACCTCAG
>NW_025729396.1:0-319 GCF_021292245.1 Micropterus dolomieu
TAATCTCCACTTTTCACAGCATCCCGCAACTCACCTGACAAGAACAAGGTAGAGCAAAATGAATTTAAAGAACATTTACATTATAGATCTCACAAATTACTTATTCAGATATTGAAGAAAAAAAAAAAAAAAAAAAAAAAAAGAACACTTAAACACTTAATACACAAATAACATAATCTTGCTTAAAAATACTCAAATATAAATACAGATCTAATTTAAGATTATGGGCCTATTCGGGATAGCAGGGTTGCAGCGGTATCAGATTTTTATGGTACGATAACCATCAAAGAAAAAAAAAAAAAAAAAAATCCGTGCCAAC
>NW_025729397.1:0-909 GCF_021292245.1 Micropterus dolomieu
GACATGTCCTTCAACCTGCATGTTACTCAAACTTCAAGAACTGCCTACTTTCATTTACACAACATTGCTAAAATCACAAACATCAAAACGCTATTGCAATTCTTTACTAGTGGGCAGCATAATAAAGCCTCTAAAGCCTTGTTCTGTCAAGAGTCAAGATCAGAGAGCATATTTCTCCTGTTCTAGCCTCCTTACACTGGCTCCCTGTGAAATATACAATAGATTTTAAAAGCCTTAAATGGCAAGGCACCATCGTACCTCAAAGAACTCCTGATACCTTACTGCCCCAATAGAGCACTGCGCTCCCAAAATGCAGGGCTCCATGTGGTATCTCATGTAACTAAGGTTAGAGTGGGAGCAAGAGCATTTAGTTATCAAGCGCCTCAGGTCCCAATTTGGGTTCGGGAATCAGACAACATTACCACTTTTAAGGCTAGACTTAAGACTTTTCTGTTTAAAAACGCTTTTAGTTAGTAAAGGATTGAGCAAGCTTTTAATTATTAAATCGTTTTATCATTTAATTTTGTTGGTTTTATTCTGATTGTATTTTATGTTCTGTTTTATTACATGCACTCTGTATTTAATGGTATTATTTTCATTTCATTTCAATGCATTTTGTAAAGTGTATTGGGACCATGTCTTTTGTTGATTTTGCAATTAAAAAACTTGACTTAAGAGTCATAGTGATTATTAATCATGGCATCAGTTGTCTATGTTTACACGTTTGACAGTGCTTGTCTGGAATATATTTCCTACAAGTTGAAGTGTCTGGGATATCAATTAATATGTATGTCAAACAGAGAGAAATAGAAAAAAAAAAAGAACATCAAGCTTACCATCAAACTTTTTATGCCTCGAGACAAACGTCGTCCTCATATTGTGGCTGCTCTCATCGACCAAATTCTCAAA
>NW_025729398.1:0-7979 GCF_021292245.1 Micropterus dolomieu
TGGAGGAGAGTTGTGTGACGTCACACTCCAGCACAGCACTGTTTCCCTTCAGCAAATCTGGGAGAGATCTCCTGATCTCCACTGATGGAGCTGTAACTGCAGGCGCTGGATGATACAGAAAGAAAACAAGGAAGAATTATTTTAGGTACTTTGCTGTCACAACACACCTGATTTTTATTTTGTCTTCTCCTCTGACCTGCAACATTTATTGTTTCCTCAGAGGATGAGAAGCAGCGATGTTCAACTTTACATTTCAGAAACTTCAGTTGTTTCCACCGACTCGAGGAAACCGTCAGAGTGCTTATTAAATGAGTTGTATGTGTGACCTGGTTCACTTGGTTACTGGATGGGGGTTGCCCATCCATCAGCCAGGTCATCTTTGCTTCAAACACTGTGCGGACTGAACACGTTGCCTTCACATCAGATGTTGACTCCATTACTGTCTTGAAGCTGGGAACCTCCACATGAACAGAAGGAGGGGCGCTTGAATAAACTGAGAGTCCAAAATACAAGTAAAGAGTCATGAAGCAAAATCAAATCCAATATTGTCTTCAACATTACAAGACCATGTTGATATTATGCTTTTAAACTGCATTATTTAATATTAAATTTTTTATATTAAATCAAATTACCATGTAATATGAAAGGAATCTCTTATAACAAAAACACAGAGAAGTATCATTCTGCTTCTCTATAGAAAGTTTCAGCTTTTTTCAACTTTTTGTTACTGCAGATTGAGCATCCTGCACATTTAGTGGTTGAGTCTCATCATCTCTGACCAAACATGGTGTATGTTGCCTGTCCAGCACTAAATGGCAGACATTAATATGTTACTGAGTGGCAGAGGAACAGTAGAACATCTAGCAAAAGAATCAGATAAGTGTGATTCTTGTGAAGAGTTGTACAAAGACCAGTGAATATTGGATTTACATCCACCAGGTGGCCAGAAACACAATTCTAAATAATGTTAATGTGGCTCTGTTTCAGCTCAATACTACAGCAGGCCATTGTTTGCATGTCAGCCTAACAATGCTGTAAGCAGATAGAAGGTGGTGGATGAGCATCTACCAGCTTCTTTGGATTATTCTTCTGCCTCCTAGTTAACATAAATTGATTAGATCAGCTTTATATTCAAATAAAAAAAGTGGCGTGATGGTTGTATAATTCTCATTAGTTATTTGGATGTAATTGTTGCTCTCCTTATGTTTTCATTTTAGCTGAGCAGAGGCTAATTTCCCTCCTGACAGTCTTGTTCAGAGATCTGTCAGACACTTCACAAGCGAAGACTGTATACTATATTATTTTACTCTCCTTTTAGATCTGTTTTGGTCTCTACAAGTTGTGAGGTAAATATATTGGTGTTGAAGTAAAGGCTCTAATGTGTTCACCTGTCACAAAGTTTGTTTGTCTGTAGTTTGGTGCCGGGCAGGTAGTGTTTGGTGGGTTTATCAGAGTTTTTCCCTAAAAACAGTTGGCTGTTGAAGAGAGCAGAGCTGCAGAAAACAAAGCCAGTGATAGAAAAGAAGCTAAAAGGCTCCATAGACCTGTATAGCAGCAGAGTTGGGTGATAACTCTCTGTGGGTTCGACACCTTTCACATTACACAGTCATTTGATTAATCATTATAATAAATATATTGAACAGCGCAGCTTCAATCAGCTGAATCTGCTTTAAATTAAAAGTGAAAACCTTGTTGGATGGCCATATTATTCTCATTAAACTGCATGTTATTGTTGGTACTGTCCTTATGTTTTAATTTTACCTGAACAGATGCTGATGTTCTTTTCAACTGTTTTACTCAGAGACTTGTCAGACACTAAACAAGTGAAGACCTTCCCTGTTTTCCACTCTGTCTGAGGGATGTGAAGTTGACTGGTTACTGCCACACGTCCATCTGCACTCATGCTGATGTCATTCGTTGATGGAGATGCTTGCTGAGACTCAGGAAACCATTTAATTTGAGGGTTGAAGCCCCATCCAGAGCACAAGATCCTCTGTGGTCCTGACTCTTTATTGGGGACCTGAAGGAGCTCCACTGATGGGTCCACTAAACATTATGTGAGCAAATGAATAAATCAATGAATCGATCGATCACATTATCAGTTTATTGTTTAAAGAACAGAAAGAGAAACTCCTCTCACCAAAAATATTGCCAGTGGGGTTTGACTTGAAGCTGCTGGAGAAACCTTGATTCACTTTGCAGGTGAAACTTGTGTCTCTCTTCCAGTAGTTTGGAGGGACAGTGAAGCGTCTACTGACTGAATGGAGGCCTGGGGCTTCAGGAAGATCAACATACTGTTTGTCAGAGATGTCAACACTGTTGGCCTGAAAGGTGATGTAGAGGTCACTGGAGGAGAGTTGTGTGACGTCACACTCCAGCACAGAACTGTTTCCCTTCAGCAAATCTGGGAGAGATCTCCTGATCTCCACTGATGGAGCTGTAACTGCGGGCGCTGGATGATACAGAAAGAAAACAAGGAAGAATTTTTTTAGGCACTTTGCTGTCACAACACACCTGATTTTTATTTTGTCTTCTCCTCTGACCTGCAACATTTATTGTCTCCTCAGAGGATGAGAAGCAGCGATGTTCAACTTTACATTTCAGAAGCTTCAGTTGTTTCCACCGACTCGAGGAAACCGTCAGAGTGCTTATTAAATAAGTTGTATTTGTGACCTGGTTCACTTGGTTACTGGATGCGGGTTGCCCATCCATCAGCCAGGTCACCATTGCTTCAAACACTTTGTGGATTGAACATGTTGCCGTCACATCAGACGTTGACTCCATTACTGTCTTGAAGCTGGGAATCTCCACATGAACGGAAGGAGGGGCGCTTGTCTGTGCTGCAGAAAAAAACATGTTTGTCCATACATGTAAATCTAATACTACTACAACTACTTTTTTAATCACAACATGCATTTTTGTATCAAAAAGATTTATGGTGTATCAAAAATTTTCATATTGTGTGTTGAGACATTAGCCATATATACTTACTTTGACAAATACTTATTGTTTTTTGAAATTCACTATTGATATGAGTGGACCTGCATGTAAAATTTGAGCCACCTGTCCACTGTTTCATATTTGGCTCAATCTCACTGCTTAGACTGAAGGTTTTCTCCACTCCCTTCACACTCTGCAGCTTCCTTTGGGTTTGCACAATGTTTAGAGATTGGTTGTCCCGTTGCCACATCACACTCAGTTGGTCTGGAAAGAAGCCACTTAGGGTGCAGAGGAGTCTGACAGGTGAGGCCCCGATTACACCTTCCCACACAGGGTGTAATGTGATGTTTGGAGAGACAACCCGCAGTCCTGAGACGGAGAAGAGATTATTTTTACGTTACTTGCCTCATTCTAAATGCTGAACATGGAATATTTTGAAAATTTGAGCTCATTTTATCTCTTCACCTATACATACCTTCAGATTTTGTAAACAATTCTAAGTGTAATGTCTTTGTATTTAGGCTAGATGGCAGAGTTGTACTTTTACAGTGTCTGGTGTTATAAAGTCAGGTGGAGATGGAGGCGATGGGGCTGGAAGTCTGTTGCACAGATGCCGCAGAATGACAGGGCAGAGTGATCACAGCTAGCAGCAAGCGGAAGCATTGAGTAACACCCAGATCCAAAAAAGTACCAAAATACTGAAGTGAAACAGAGCCAAGAGCAACGGTGCATTGCAGACACCAGGTGTGAGGTGCGCTTATGCCAGTAAGAGAAACAGAGTGCACATTTAAATATCTCAGATCAGTTTACATGTGTTATCACAACTATTTTACATGGCTTCTCATGACTTTGCTAAAGGTTTTAGTTCTGAGTCTATTAATAATAGACTCAGAACTAACCGATTGTAAAATCTCCACATTTACATATTGAGTAGAACACGGGCTGTTGATTCCAGGTGCTGGGGAGGTGATGAACACAACAACATATTACATAGTTAAAATAAAAATAAGAAATGGTATTCTTATGAGCATTATGTATCAAACATTTATAGGTGAAACTATAGACAGTATGAACAGTTTCAGAATAATGGATGAGAGAACAAAGATGGAGGAGCAACATTAATGGTTATGTTCATTTAAACATTTATTTTCAAAATTACATAAAGCTCTTGTAATAAGAATGGAAAAAAGGACAGCTGTGATTACTTACATCAAACTATGAGTTTATAAGAAAAATGTGTGAAAAACAGTTTTGTACAGAAAGTTCTCCTTGTTTCATTTAACCTGAAAAAACAGAAGAAAACAAATACAGATTAGTAATGTTGCTCCAACATGATCAAATTCCTGCTATTTGTCACCACTTACATGTGTGGTGAAATTACAGATGCACTATAAGACCATTGTATGCACAATATAGTTAAAACATTGACGCATTATAAAACATCATAATACACACATGAATGTTTGTAAGGAAGTTATTCACAGTTTAAGAAAAAGATTTACTACTGGAACCTAAATATTTCTTTTGGATTTCAAAGGTGTTGTGAGTTTTCTCTTTTGAAGACATCAACTTTACTGTTATTACATATTTGTCAAGTGAGGCATTGAACCGTGCATGCATTTTGTCATGATTTGTAAAATAAATGTATCAACATATGGCACAACGAGAATGTCACACCTGGCTTCTGTTGTAGTTTACTGTACTACTTAAATAAATTCATTCAGTTTAATTAACTTTGTTTTGGATTTGTACTGAACACACGATAACAGAAACACCTGCAGAATAAAATTTGATTAACTATAATAGCTCTGAAATAATCACTGAAGGAAAAGACGGAACTCAAAAGAGTTTAATGTTTAAAAGCATTGGTTGTTTTTGTGTCCAACCCCCCGGACACCCATACATCACTGATGGTTGATCTTTTGCTGCAATCACTTTTAGAATTTAATCTTTAGAAAGAGATAGTGGCGCTGTGGGATCATTTTAGTTGCTGGTCAGAGCGGTAAATACATCAGCAGACAACAAAATCTAATTTTCTGAGGTAGTTATGATGTGATTACATTATGATGGTTATTATCATGTGTCACAGCTATGCCCTGTATGAATCTATTGTTACTCCACTCCTCATGTTAGATTTTTGTCAACCCATCTGTGTTGTTTGAATACATAAAACTGTTTACTCAGTTGTGTTTTTCTGGTTAATATGTGCTCCACTCTGACATGTAAACTCAGTATTACCTTGAAAGCAGTGGTTGCAATGGTGAACATCAGAGTGATGATGAAGAGAAGGATGAAGGTGAGGGCTATTCTCCCCATGTCATCTTCTGCCTCGATGGTACTGTTCCACTGGTAGTCCATTTTAATCATGAACTCCGGATGTCCTGGACTTGGGAAAATCCACTCCTGGCTAACTGTGATGAGACCAAATTCTATTAATGACCAAATTCTTTGATTTCCTATAGCAGGTTAATATATTTTAAAACCTCACAGGTCTGTGGATTTAATCAGTAAATCAATCAGTTAGTCAGTCAATCCATGTATGAAATAGATAACCATAAATTAAAAAAAGGCATTATGTCTTAGCGACATGTCTTGTTACTTATAACATTGTTACCACAAGGCCTAACAGTTTTGCATGTCCTTCTAAAGTGCTGATTAAAGTGGTCCTAGATTGATCCTGACTTGCTTTTGAAAGGCCCCATTATTGGTGTGGCATGCCTGACTTGGCGTGTGAATCAGTTTTTTCATCATTTGACTGAGAGACCGCAGAGCTGGAGTTCAACCTTAAACAATCATCTGTCTTGTATTGAGGGTGCAAGACCCAGTAGAGGACAACACATACACAAAGACACACAAACAGTGTTAATGCACTACAAATAAAAATGAACACATTTTATTTTTGCCTCAGTTTAGTGGAGTGGTGGCAGCGTTACTCTAGTGAATACAATATGATGCTGAAGGTTTGATATATTATTAATGTCACTGTGCTGGATCTAACCTGTGCTGCATTAGATGTGACATTACACTTACAATAAACATGTAGCTCAAAACATTGCTCCAATAAAGACATGAAATGCGACATACATCAACAGAGTTGCAAAGGGCATTTTTTTATTTTTTATTTTGCATTAAGAAGACAAACAAAATGTCATATCACAAGCAACAAACATTAAACAACAAACAACAGAAGACACAACGACACAAAACAACATCTACTAGGCCTTGCACGTTTCAGGGATGTTCATGTTGAGGTTGACCAGGTTGGTTTTTTCAAATGTTCTCTGCCCGATGGACCTGACAATAGCTTTAGTTGTGTTAACCAGAGACTCGTGGTAAACTACACAGCTATACACCACGTCATTCTTTTTCCACTGCTCAAGGCTGAGTGATAACTGGCCATAAGCAGAATAAGATCCATTGTTTTCTACAGGGTTTGTGGTATAGAACTTGTACTTTGAGTCTGCTTCCTCGTCATCAACAAGCCAAGACACCAAAACCTCTTGAGGATAGAAGTCTTTCACATAGCAAGTCAGGGTCACCATTTCTTTTCTAGTATGTTCTACTGGAGGCAGCATGAACACTGAAGGACGCTGAGTCTGTCCTCCTGCAAGCACGAGAGAACAATTAGGCCTCCTGCCACAGATAAAAGAACCTGCAGTACTGAAGGAAACCTCTGCTACAAAACACACAGTACCAATACACAAAACAACACACTTAGAAATAACACTCTTAACCTGTTTGATGTAGTGCACAATTGCTGAATAGCTTTCTTACCATTTCTCCTTTGATAGAGTTGCTTTACTTGGTCAATCACCTCTGTGTGTTCAACAATGCAGACGCGTTTCACCCCCTTGCTCCATTCATCATAAGAGATTTCAAGTGGCAGGGTGAATGGGCCTTTACTTCCTTTAGGGGGGGTCATTGAGGCATCAGCCATTTCCTTTCCGTTGTGGTCCTCCCAGAATATCTTTTCGACAGATGGCTTATTTATTGTGACATGACATTCTATAGTTCCTTTTCTATTTGAAAAGATGTCTTCCAATTTGGGGCCAGTGATCTTTATATCCACTTGACCTTCGCATTGTTCAGGTGCTGAGTGAGGAATTAATTAACAATTATTAAGCAGAAAGGGCTGCAAACGTATGGGAATTAGAATTAGATTTGTATTTAATTTTGAAAGAAAATTTTGAAATATACTCACAAATTTTGTGGGTCAGGGATGAATTCACATTTGTTTTGTCACCTTTTTCACCTCTCCCCTCAAAAACACATGTGAACTTGTTGTCAGTGTTGTCATCCCACTCACTGAACGGTACAGCAAGAAAGCTTGCTGCACTGTACACCTTAGTTCCATTCTCTGTAACCCTTTCCTTAGGAGGTGTTTTGATCTCATATATTTTGTTGGGAATTTCCTGTTCATTTTTCAGCCATTTGAACCCATAATCATTTGGTGAAAAATCTTTGGCCAAGCAGGAGAAGGTAACCTCGTTTTCATCATCAGAGGCGGCCAATACTCTAAGAGTTGGCAAAATCACGACTGAAAAACAAAGATATACCCAAATATATGTATGCAGATGCAGGGAATAATATATATATGCAGAAGAAAGGTGACCAATGTGCTCCAATGTTCATGTAAAATAGATTTACTATAAACTTAACTGACTTTTCTGTTCTACTGTATGTTATGCAACTTGCACACACATATGCACACATGATTACGCTCTTTAAATTAACACTTACTGTTTGTTACTAAAGTGTGCATAAAGAGTCAAAAGGAAAATAAAAATGTCAAAGTAAAACAAGTGAACAGCAGAGGTTTTATCACTTCTGCATATACATTGACTGGTCGGGCAAGCAAACACAGGCTTAACGTGAATGTTAATGATCAACACACAGTTTCCATCTATCTGCATAATTATGCAGACAGAGGGAAAGAAGCAAAACACATTGCAATAATCTGTTCTTGGACAGGTGCAGAGGACATACAGCATAATAGTAAAGAACAAATCAGACTCAGAGTCAGCAGCTGAATATACACA
>NW_025729399.1:0-748 GCF_021292245.1 Micropterus dolomieu
GTTTTTATCTTGCACCTCGTGTATTTCATCATTCACCGAGGTGTTTTATTTCTTGTGAAACACTGTGAAGCACTTTGTACTTTGATTTGACAAGTGCTTCATAAATAATGTTTATTATTATTATAGTTGTTTGTAGCGTTAATGTTGCTAAACTAGTAAGAAGTCAGTTTATAGCGAGTCTTGTAGAGCTAGTCTGGCAAGTCTCTTTGGGGGAAAAGCTAACAACTCATAGACCTCAACCTGACGAGGAGCCACATCAGTGCTTTAGCAGCCTTTATGTAAACAGGTCACAAGATACAAATGTTGTGATCCACTGGTTTAATAGTTAACAATGCATTTTGTTTTACAAGCTTTTCAAAGCTCTTAATCTGTAAAGTAACTAGCAGCTAAAGATGCTAAATAATTGTAGTGGAGTAAAAGTTATAAAAAGCATAAAATGGAAATACTCAAGTAAAGTACAAATACCTCAAAGTGTCCTTAAGTACAGCGCCTGAGTAAATGTAGTGATATTAAAATAGTGTAGAGCAGAAGTTTGTAACTTACTGATCTTTCCACGTTTCACCAGGATAAACAAAACGCCGCCAGCAGCAGCAACAACAAGGATGGGAATGACAGTTTTCCAGACTGCCTCCATCTCTGCAGCATCTGAGGGAAAATCAGACGGAGCTGAGGTGAGGAGGTGACGCAGTTTATAATCTGGTTGTTCATTCGTCTACAGTGAACTAGTCATGATTTAAAGAAAAACAAA
>NW_025729400.1:0-487 GCF_021292245.1 Micropterus dolomieu
AGTACAATATATATATATATATATATATATATATATATATATATATATATATATATATACATATATATATATATATATATATATATATATATATATATTATAAAAACATCACAAGTTTCGCCAAGAAATGCCAAGGCAAGGCACCCACTAAAAGCATTCAATGGAAAATTAAAACAGGTAATCAGGCTTTTCACCTTTCATTGTTTTACTTTTTTGATTTCGCTTCTCTAACCAGTCTAACCTGATCCTCTTCATCGTAATCGTAAATGGGTCTGAAATCTTTTAAATCTGCAGGGTCAGGGCTGGGTTTTTTAAGAAGTGGGTACACTACTGCGTGCATAAGGCAGGAGGGAACACAGCCAGTGGACAGAGAGAGCTATTTTACAATTGATAAAATAGCAGGACCAACACTGCCAAATCTGGCAGGCATAAAATCTGAAGGACTCTATGAAGGCCTTAATTTGGTCCTTTAAAATGCACAGTGAAA
>NW_025729401.1:0-301 GCF_021292245.1 Micropterus dolomieu
TCCTCAACCATTAGGCCTAGATCCATGATTACTATCTACTTTCATAGGTCAGAAGAAGAATATATATCCAATATAATAAACCTTAAATTAACCTATTTATTTTGCGATGCAATGAAGGAAAATATGAGATTTTCATCCTCGCCTGGTATAAAATCTATCTTTCAAAGGCAATATAACCATCAAAACCATCATCCTGCAGGTTATAATGCAACTGAATATCTTCTACTACACCTGGAATACAACTAACTTTAAATTTGATGAAAAGAATCTAAATGACAACAATTATTATACAATTTTTTTT
>NW_025729402.1:0-2043 GCF_021292245.1 Micropterus dolomieu
AGTAACGATGAAATGTGTGCTGTTCTCACATTCTTCCTCTGTATGTACACATAAACAACAAGGCAGGGAAATATAAAAGGAATTTATTTTATTGTTCAGTGTACATGCTCACATCTGAAACAAACTTTACGTGCTTGATAACTCTCCCACCCCGCAGACATCTACACGTCAATACCGATTTATATTCATAGCGGCAAGTGCTATGTAGCTCCACATAGGGGACACAGGAAGTGACATATAACACCTTCATGCGGCGTTGGAACCGCGTAGCAAATTCACAGCCGCACCGGCAGAGCTCCAGAATATGCGACTCGGCCGGCTCACACGCGGACGCGCTACAAGTGCGAGGGCCCGCCCAACGCTGCTTGCAGCTTTAATTTAACTTTAAAGCTGCTGTCATTTTCACAATTGAGTTTTAACTTTTGTGGTCAGCTGTCCAAGTTAAGTTAAGTTTGGTTTTAAGATTAGAAATGATTATGTAGTTTAGAGTTGATTAAGTGAGTATGTGTTGAAGATGTGGGAAAGTGTTTGTGAGCTAATGACAAGGCTTTAACAGGGACTCAAGGATGATTTTGGTCTCACCTGATTAATGCCACAAACAAAAATGAGTGTTTTGAGTGGAACTGCAGATGCGTAGTGTAGGTACTTGTTTGACTAACTGTAGGCTACATATTGTAGCAGCACGGAAAATGTGAGCATGCTCAGACATGAACTCTGCATCACTCTCATGTGATTCATAAAATTTTATTAGACTGGTTTTTATTAATAAAGGTGACACATAGGGCATGTCTTTACAAACAGTAAGCTTAGGTTCCGAAGTTTAAATAGTCAGATATGTAGACCATCAAATAAAAGTGAAAAACACATCAGGACTGCAACTAATTCTTATTTTCATTGTTCATTAATCTATTAATGTTTTCCATTAATCATATCATATTCTGGAGGCACAAAATAGTGATGAATGTAATCACAATTTCCCATAGCACAAGTTGAAGTCCAACAAACAGTTCAAAAACCAAGTATATATTAAATTTACAATCATATAAACAAAGAAAAGCAGCAAATTCTGGCCTTCAAGAGCATCTTTGGCATTTTTACAGGACTAATTGTTTCAGCACTAGAAATGACAGACAAATTTAAAGACAAATGCTCTCCGCCGCTTCACAGGCCTCCAGTCCAGGCTCAGTCTACTCCTCTACTGGCCCCTCCAACAGCCTCACATGGGGCACCACCTTCAGTAGCTCGTCCGCCCAGAGCAGGGAGGGCACACTGGGTGGGCATGGCGGGACGGGCAGCATGGGATACCCCTCTGTCAGCAGCATGCACACCAGCAGCGAGTCCATCGACATGAGCCTGGGCAGCGCCGGAGGAGGCGGCGTCCATGGGACCCACAGGGAGGACACCCTGTCCGCTCTGGGCCGCACTGGCAGCGTCAAGACCGGCATGTCTGAGAGGTGAGCACACAAAAGAGTGGGGAAAAAACGCACACACACAAAAACATGTTTCCTTTTCAAAAAAGACAAACATCAAATTAAATTCTGTTATCTGTTCTCCAGTGCAGCATCTGGCTCTCATCAGTGTGGTTGTATATGAGGTTGTTTCCAGGTTCTTTACAGTCTGTTCATTAGTGTAACTAATAAATTAATGTGATTTTACAGAAGTTGCATGAACTAATCAAGAGATTTGTACAATTTTGTAGCTCACTGTGGGAATATTTTCAATCAAGTACTGCACATGTGTAACTGGTTTATTACAACCTTGGTTTGATTTTTGTAGTTTGGGCCATAATTCCTATCTGTATTAATAACTTTGTACTCACCAAGTAAAAAGAAAAGAAGACTCTTATCCTTAAAGTAAATATTTGGCATAGTCCTACTTTACTTGAGTATTTCATTGCATACTACTTAAAGCAATCCTATGTAACTTTTACTGAATCTTGACTGAACGGCCAATGTGGCCACATGTTGTCACACATAGGGTAATAGTACAAGTAAAGAAGAGTCATGAAGTCAGCAATTTTGAATTGAGCAGGGTTACAATTTA
>NW_025729403.1:0-1054 GCF_021292245.1 Micropterus dolomieu
AAAAAAGGCACCTCTCCCTGCAAAAAATGTGTTCTGTCTGATCCAGGCCTAAGGCTACTCTTAAAGGTCCGGTCTGGACAAAATGGGACTCATGTTGGCAAAGCAATGGAATTTGGAGCCCTTCCCAATCAACATCCCGTATCAAGCACTCGACTGGCGGACGGTGTTTCAAGCTGTGCAGTGCAAGACTCTGGCAAGATGAGAGGAGTTGGACTCTGTGTTTTGGATCAATGATACTTAGAGTTTAGTCAAGATGGACACTGTTTCTCAAATACCTTGTCACTCGTCTAAATCCAACTCTCATATCAAATCAACCCCCAACTTGTAATAAATGTTCAAACTGTGTTTTGGCCCATCCATAAATTTATATTAATCTACGTTCAACCAAGTTTTGGAGGAAGGTGACAGAGTTAGGTTGACTGACACGCTTCGATTTGGTTCCATTCAGCACAACCATCAACGCAGGATTAATCCTTGTCATTGTGTCAATCTGAGAGGGGTATTATTGATTCTGAAAAACACTGGTCACCCTAGTTTACCACACAGCATAGCCACAATACATATGTCCAGCTGCAGAAATATATATGTATAAGTATAAGGATGGACGATATGGCCAAAAATGTTATATCTATAAAAAGTTTTGATCCTGAGTGAAAGTTGAAGAAACCTGATGGTTAATTGTGGTTTAAAATATTCCTTATGGTCAACACTTGATGCCAAACAGTGAATCACTTGCCAAATCTGAGGTAGAACATTCAAAAGAATTATGATAAAATCTTTGTCAACAAATATTCATGAGCATAATAAAGTAAAAGCTTTTTTCAGTCCGTTGTGTGTGTGTGTATATATATATATATATATATATATATATATATATATATCTCAATAATTATTGTTATTGTTTTATTGTCCAGCCCTATATAAGTATATATGATTTTAGTACATTTTATCCATGTTTCTATTTTTGATTATCCTGACATTATCATCAATTATACCCACTTACTGCCAATAGGTGTGGAGTACTATCAAAAGAAAGCAAAAGATATCACCCAAA
>NW_025729404.1:0-886 GCF_021292245.1 Micropterus dolomieu
CCCACCCACGCACGCACGCACGCACGCACGCACGCACGCACGCACGCACACCTTAACACAAAAACACATGCCAAGCTCCCCACCCACTCTCTCCACAAAGCAAATACACACAAACGAGACGGATACACACTAACACAGCCACACACACACACACACACACACACACACTTTGGTTGCTGTCTTACCGTGGGTAGTTGGTGCAGTATTGAGTATAAATGTGGAATTCCTCACTCTGTAAAATACAACAAGGACAAATTAGTTGATGTATTTAAGTAAACATGAAACAGGACTAACTGAAGAGATGTAGAGATCTCATGTAATTCTCACTGTGAGCAGATATAATGTTTTCCATTATAAGGATGCATTTCAGACATTCTGTTTCAATTTTTCGGTGTGTTGTTTCTCCCAACATAATTACATAAATACTAATTAAAAGACCCACGAAGAGTGTTTTTGCTCTTTAACAACAAATCATGTACTTTATCATGAGCTTTTACTTTTAGGGCATCTCAACCCTCAAACAAACCTCATTTCAAATCTCTTTCTGAAAAATATTTTTTATCGTAGGGCTTTTTTGAAAATTGAAAAAGTATTTTATTTGGGCAATTTATTTACATGTGTGTATTTATGTGTGTTTGCAGGTTGGTATATGCATATATGTAGTATCCAACATGTTTGTTTGAATGATATATATTGATTATGATTATACAGATTTTTTCCCCCTGTAAAGCGCAAAGCTTCATTCACAGTCAACATCCGGTCTACATACATTTTTGTAAATATTACACCATACATACATATATCTATATCTATAAATACATATTTATACATACAAACATACAAAACCACCCACTGGTACTGTACGATCCTTCTCCGTTTTTGCCTC
>NW_025729405.1:0-689 GCF_021292245.1 Micropterus dolomieu
AGCAAACTGAACTGCAGTGCTGTAATTACTAACAGACTGCCAAAAGAAACTGCTGATGAATAAATATCAAGTGAAATAAAAACATGAAAAATGTTTTGTGGTTAGAAAAAATATCTAATGACTGCTGGCCTGAAATTATTACCACATTTTACCACATCTGTTCATGGAAACAGCAGAACACCTGATAACCTGTGTAGTTACTGTAAATAAAGCGTTTCCTAATCACGTTCTCTGATTACACCTACAGACCCTACCGATGTTTAATCACTTTGTCCGTCCGACCTGAGTCCAGTTTACATTCAGTCTGTGTCTATAATATGTTCACTGAAAGGGTTTTTAACCGTAGACAGATAAAACAGGACGATGGAGATGTACCGACCTGAGGTCCAGGAAAGCCAGGGTTTCCTTTTGGTCCACGATCACCGTTTTCCCCTCTGCTTCCCTGCAGAGACAACAAAAACTTTAGGTTTAGGACAGTGTAAGCCCATACGCGTTCAGGTTATTACGAGTATAATCTCTGTCTCCACTCTTGTTATTTCCAGTATGTCTGAAGATATACTCGTTAAACCATAGACGGGACTTTGACCAAGCTCAGTTGCCCTTGATTTTAACCTTCCTTGGATCTTGTTTTATTCCTCAACATTAAAGACCACATGATGCATGTCATCACTTCACATCAAGGTATGGCA
>NW_025729406.1:0-1117 GCF_021292245.1 Micropterus dolomieu
CCAGACTGTCCAGAACTCAGCTGCCAGGCTTTTAACCAGAACAAAGAAATATGACCACATTACTCCTATTTTAGCTTCATTACACTGGCTCCCAGTATGTTTTAGAATTGACTTTAAAATTCTATTGATCACTTTTAAAGCTCTTCATGGCCTCTCGCCTTGTTATATTTCTGACCTTTTAGTCCCATACGCACCAGCACGTACCTTGAGATCCTCGGGCAGAGGTCTGTTGTCTGTTCCAGAGTCTCGACTGAAAACTAAAGGGGACAGAGCGTTTGCTGTCAGGGCCCCGAGGCTCTGGAACAGCCTGCCCGAGGAAATCAGGTCGGCTGAGTCAGTGAACTCTTTTAAGTCCCTTCTTAAAACATACTTTTATAGGAGAGCTTTTCCCGATCTTATTTGACTTTATTTTATCCCTTTTATTTTATTGTATTTTACTAATTGTATATTAAATTTTCATGCTCTTATCTTTTTTTTGTATTATTCTTTACACTTGTTAAAGCACTTTGTAACTTGTTTTTGAAAAGTGCTCTACAAATAAGGATTATTATTATTATTAAAGGATTATTATTGTTGTTCACCGTATCACTAAATTGAAAATACAATGATAAAAATATATTTCACTAAATACTAAAATGTTGTTTCAAATAAACACTCATGGACAGAATGGCATCCTCCTACAGAAAGAGGGGAGAAATAATGAATCACCTACCTTTCCACTGTCTGTCTCAACCGTGGCTTTGCCACCTTCTTTCTTCACAAGTTTACCCTTGAGGTACATCTCGTCTGCATCAACCACAAAGTAGGCAGTTTTGGCATCAAAAGGAGTGGCTTGTGCTTCAATCCTCTCCCTCTCTGGTTTTCGGAGGTATACGGCCGCTGGGCCATACTGCTCCATCTCTGCGTCCGTGCTCATGGTGGCACTTCAGTGGAGCCTGAAAAGATGAATTGTCCAGAATAATTTTTACATTTCAACATGATATAAATATGGTCTTGTATCCAGGTGGTGGTGATTTCACATTTTTTCATGATGACATTTTTTACCTCAGCTTTTTCCAGAAAAGAATGAGTGGGCAGTCTCTGGTGGAGTCCCAAGATGCTATAAAAAATATTATTG
>NW_025729407.1:0-479 GCF_021292245.1 Micropterus dolomieu
AACTGTCAGATTGTGAAACCAACAGATAAAAAGGAAAAACTTAAGACTCAATAAAAGACTGAGAATCTACTCGTGACAGTGAAGGAGTTTAGTTTGCGGAGAAGATAAATTCTGTTGCCCCCGTTTCACAATGGCGACGCTAATTATTTGGTTTTAGATACATTCAAGTGAAGGAAATTGTTATCACACCATGAGATAAAGTCAGTCAGAGCATTCCCGTGGTCAGATACTGAACCTTGGAGGAGTGACAATGACGCAGCATCATCAGAAAACTTCAAATAGCTGCTCTCCTGAGCGCTTTTGCAGCCATTTGTGTACATGAAAAGAAGGGGTGAAAGGGGACACCCTTGAGGTGATCCTGTAGAGAGGAATAAGTCGTCTGAGAAATGACCATTTACAAAGACCCTCTGCTCTCTAACAGTTAAATCTAAAATCCATAAAACAAGTTGGTGAGGCAAGTTAAATCATACAGCAGAGAA
>NW_025729408.1:0-688 GCF_021292245.1 Micropterus dolomieu
CTATTGTAGTTATACTGGAGATAATGTGACTATTTCTGAATGAGGACGACTGTGGTGCAGCTGAAACAAACAGGCCTCAATGTAGTTTACAGTGAGTTTTTCATTATTAGCTGCATATTTTCTGAATGTGTTTTGACAGCATTACAAAAATACAAAATTCCCGAGATTTTATTAATGTAAATTAGACGTCTAAAACTTTACAGTCAGTTTGAACCCATAGACGCATTTTCCACTGCCAAAAATAAAATAAAATTAAAGCTGCAAGCAGCGTTGGGCGGGCCCTCGCACTTGTAAGCGCGTCCGCGCGTGAGCCGGCCGAGTTGCACATTCTGGAGTTCTGACGGTGCGGCTGTGAATTTCCTACGCGGTTCCGACGCCGCATGAATGTGCTATATGTCACTTCCTGTGTCCCCTATGTGGAGCTACATAGCACTTGCCGCTATGAATATAAATCGGTATTGACGTGTAGATGTCTGCGGGGTGGGAGAGTTATCAAGCACGTAAAGTTTGTTTCAGATGTGAACATGTACACTGAACAATAATGTACCCAAACAATAAAATAAATTCCTTTTATATTTCCCTGCCTTGTTGTTTATGTGTACATACAGAGGAAGAATGTGAGAACAGCACACATTTCATCGTTACTGTGTGTTAGAGCATGGGAGAACAGTGGATACTTTTAATACAG
>NW_025729409.1:0-719 GCF_021292245.1 Micropterus dolomieu
ATATATACACACACACACACACACACACACACACACTATAGATTTCCGCTTATAGAGTTTAACTTAATGATGAAAAAGCACCACTTTTTGCTGCTTCATTTACAGCAATTAGATATAAACAAACTTTAGCATCCTCTGAAAACAAACAACTGAACAACTACAAAGCATACCAATTCCATCATTTCATCATTAAAAAAAGTGTGTGCCCATTAATGGGGGAACAGCCCGTACACATGGGAAAAGACAAGTCAAGAGGATTTTACTGCAATGGTATTCAGTTCTCATAAACTTAATGAGAGAAATGCACTGGGAGCACAATTCACCTACAAAGAGTCACATTCTCTGTCTAATTTCACCCTGATGCCCCGACATTTGAACAATCCCAAATATAAAAAGCCACTGGCCCGTATCAATTAAACATTTACTAAAAACATCAATGAAGTTGAATTGTTTGAGTCAAAAACCACAGAAACCTAATCCAGAGGCACTCGTGTAAACAGCAAACTAAAAGCAATGTGAGCTCCATCAGCCTGTGTCATGTGCCTTCTTAACTTGGCAGCCTATTCAAGAGGAATGCAATTGGGAGGGTGGGATGTGGAGGGAGGGAGCGAGTGCGTGTGTGCGCGCGCGCGCTTTAGCTAGGCTCTGGTAATGGCTCACTTGACACCACTGTTGCTTTCAATGTAAGAGAGGAAGAGAAGAGAAGGGAAAATATGAGA
>NW_025729410.1:0-698 GCF_021292245.1 Micropterus dolomieu
CATGCGAACAGGAAATAATGACAGCTAGATGAAAAGAGCTCATGTCCGGATAGAAAAAGGGATTGTCACAAAGAGAGGAATGGAAGTAGAGTCAAAGCACTCCTCTTTATTTGGTGGGGAAGAAATATTGTCTTTAAATGCATGAGTTGTAACATTATAAAAACATTTGTGTAGAGAAAGTCGAGGCCCAAAGCACTGACAGTTTCTGACAGTCACTCCAGAGCAGGGGATGGTCTGTACGTCTGTCCATCTGTATGTGTTACTGTCTGCACATAAATCTGTCTATCATGCCCCCTTTTTTTCCTTTACTTGTATATTGTTCAATTATTTTTAATTATTTTTTACAGACAGACACTACTGATAAAATGTGCTTCACTACAAACACAGGATGGGAAATATTTGGCTACAGTTGAGGTTGCAGGGTGACGAAGAGAAACCATGAACTATATTTACTTCATCTTTATTTCAATCCACAGTGGATCTTTGCCACGTTAAAAATATGTGCTATCCAAATAAGTATGTAGACCCATGATCAGACGTAATGTTTAAACATGTTCATAATTACTAATTAATTCAAATTAGAGGCTGACATTTTCAGGAATGGGAGCTCTTTTCATTACAATACAGGAGTATTTGTGTGTGACTGGGATGGGACAAGAGATAAAATCCACTCCCATCACCCTCCACTTTAAATACAA
>NW_025729411.1:0-333 GCF_021292245.1 Micropterus dolomieu
TCACTTATCTTACCATCACATAGTTGAGGCCCCTGGCATCACAGGGGCCCTGCAGCAGCACTAAGGGGAAAGGCTTTCTGTTCACACAGCATTTCTTCTGTGGCTCTGCAGGAAGAAGAATCCTCAGGGATGCAAACTCGTCACCTTTCCGGTGAGATTCGGACAGAAACAAAGGATGTCAGCGGGAGTCCCTCGCATCCTTTCCATGATGCTGTCAGACACCTGGTATAACAGTCTGAGCCTGTCCGCGCCAAAAGGAAGCACTTTCTGTGGACGCCATTTTGAAGGGCGAAAAAGGGATCCAGGGCAGGAAGTGAAAGGCAGAATGGAGGA
>NW_025729412.1:0-16779 GCF_021292245.1 Micropterus dolomieu
ACACACACACACACACACACACACACACGCGTGCTTTTTCACATCAAGGACCCCTAAACTGTCACAATCTAGACCACAGACCCCCGTCTGATCGGGTTTTGGCTATTACATGTTTTTTACAAACAGTATTTGAAACCCATGACCCAAATAGTCACACATTCTGTCATTGTGTTACTCATGGATGGGAATATAGTGAAAATAAATGATTCACCTTTTTGATGGGGACCCCCTGGAACTCCCTTAAGGACCCCTGGTGGGCCCCGGACCCCATTTTAACAGCCACTGGTTTAAACCACTGCTATTCAATGTTTCTCGGCCCCAATGAGCCACCTCCTTAACTTCCACTTTCCCTTTTTCTGGTTATTCTACTGATGAATTACTGGAAGAGGAGGCAGATAAAAAATCCCTGGTTCTATGTGATCGTTCTGCATTCGACTGCAGCACGCCTGGCTGCCGTTCATTTGCCTGTACATCGCTACATTGCTCACTAGATTGGTTTTAATCTCTGTTATAGGTGATGAACTGGAGGGGCAGAGATGCAAATGAAAAACATGCTGCTGGGATTTTCAATTAAATTCCCTCTGAACGGCCCATTGGCTGAACAGTGTCTCTGGAGGAGGCTTCTTTTTCATTCTCTGCTATCTTCTATTTCCATTTCATCAGCCAGAGGAGCTTCAGCTCTCCCGAGACCGAGGACAATCCTGCAGCTCTGAGTCCTTCCTCTGTTGCACCTCTGAGCTACAGGACGACCTGCAGAGGAGTTTTAATCCAGCCTGTCCTCACCTGCAAAACGTCTGAATAGGTTAATTGTGCAGCAGCTTATTACAAACCATATTTAGGTTTTTTAACCTCTAGTGGCAGAAGAAGTCAGGTGAAGTAGTACAAAGAGCTACAAAGTAAAAAGGAGGTGGTGGGTTTCATTAAGGTTTGAATCCCGCGTGGAAGAAATTCAAATTTAACTTATTAAAAGTGTTAAGTTAAATACTGTTTTGCAGATGACTTACATCATGTGACTTATATAAACTTACTTATTTTAACCCAAACCTAATCAAGTGGGTTTGTTTCCTAAAACTAATCAAATCTGAACTATGTGACAATGCTACATACTGACATCAAGATCCATTAATGCCAGTCATGTGCTGCAGACACGCAATTGTTTAAAGCAGGGATCGGCAAATAAGTCTGGCATCGGGCCAAAGTCTTTCAAGCCGTTACATGGCGGGCCAGAACAAAGTCAAATTATTTCAAATACTTTGTTACTCGTGTGCACGTTTAGCTCAGTCAGGACTCCCGATGGAGGGGTGGTATGTTTGATCCTGGCATACTGCGGATATTTTTTTTTCTTCCTTGTTAAACAAATGACACTTTTGCACATGCTCACAATAAAGCACGTGCTGCAGTGTGTGTGCGCGTACCGGCGTTCGATCCACATTCATATATCTATTACTTTCATTTCTCTGAGGATATGCAGGGTCACACGTTTACTGGCGGCTTTTTCAGAGGTGTGTCAAGCAAGCCAGAGTCTCTTCTGAATGTTGAAACTCGACATTAAGCATTGATGCATAAAACGTTCTCTCTCACACCAAAGCCATGTGCCTTATCCATTGCGCCATCACCACCCATACATGTTATACAGAGTACGTTTTGTCATTATGTTGAATACATATGAACAAGAACAAGTAACATCGGTTGTAGTAACAGTAGTAGTAGTCGTTGTCGAAATGGGACCATCTGAGGAGCATGTGAACGCACCGTGAATCACTGGTTGCAATTCACAAACCTCACCACTAGATGCCACTAAAACTTACACACTGAACCTCTAAGTACAGAGCTGTGGTTAGCTTAGCTTAGCATAAAGACTGGAAGCAGTGGGAAACAGCTGGCCTGACTCTGTCCAAAAGTTCAAAATTACACAAAGAGGAGTTAAAATGCAAAATACAGAAGTGGATCTCGCGATGAATATCAAGTTTATTATCGCACCTTGAAGGTGGCGTCTGTGATTCTGGAGAAAGACTGTAGATATTTGAACTCAACAGCCAAACAAATACACCCCTCCCTTCAGCGCTCCTTCAGTGCCCCGCCCCCCAAAGTCACGGACACACATAGGCAAGGCTGTGGCACTAACAGCTGGGCAATAAGGCAGAATCCAGAGCATCTGCTGCTCGAGGGAAGGCGAGCCACAATAAGATGAAGTCATTTTTATCACTATGAAAATACAGGTGGCTGTTGTTTTTTGTGTTCTTGTATCTGTTTAAAGTTTTCTTGCACGCAAAGTACATATAATTTAAGATCTGTTGTTGGACTGCACATTGTAATGGGCAGATGCACTTGTTTTTAAATTTGATCAATCAAGTTATGATATCCACATTTAATCTCTTCATTTACTCTCATTTATATATTTATAACTCAACATTTTTTGCCTATGTGATTTTTTTTTAAGAATTGTGTAAATTGTATTGTAACTGTATTTTAATATTCTATTTTGTTCTGTATTTCATTTCAACTTACAGTTAAAAAAAATGTTTTTATCTGTGATATTCAGGACTCCTATTTAAAATCAATTGTGTCTCAATGGGACTTTTCTGGTAAAAATAAACATTAAGTAATTAAAATTGTATTAGCTAATGCAACAAGGGTAACAATAAAACTGTAAATATTTAAATAGGTGCTGAAGCCAAATACTTATCTAAGCAAAGGTTTAAGCCGAGGAGTAGCTTAGCCTATGTATCAGTAAAAAAATTCTCACTAGTGTTTCTGAAGTCACTGAATTTGATGAATGACATTATTTTGAATTATGGCAAAAACAACGAGCTGTAAATCTCCAGAGCTTTCCATATTAACCTGTGACACATCTGAATAAACAGTGGAACATGTAGTAGTTGAGTGTGTGTGATCAGAAAGCTTTATGAGACTGTGTGTCATCTGTTCAGGAGGCCACAGGTCTCTGCCTTGCAGCATCGCAAGATAAAATCAAAGCGGTGAAAGAAATTAGAGCTGAAGTTTGACGATATGAATGTCACTCATTGGCCACGCTTTGTTGCGTGATCTGGCATTTGTGAGGAACCGAGGGTATAAACACGGCCTGCAGGCGGCGGCGGCAGCGCTCCCATCAGCCTTCAGGCTTGCAGAGCTGCTCACAGATGCTCGCCCCGCAGCAGCAGGAGGATTTAATTACCAGCAGATTAATGCTGGATGGGAGCGCTGATATGAAACCCCCCACAGCAGACAGACAGACTCTGAGCTGCTCGCTGCTCCGAGGTTTTATCGGCCGCTGTGTTCGGCTCTAACATTTACATATGTTGGGGGAAAAAACTCCTAAATGTGCGTTCATCAGGAACTAATTAAAACAACTTGTTTGTTTTGCCGGAAACCTGCTGCACGCGCAGTCGTCTCGGTTGCGATCTCACCAGGAAAAGTTTCTACCTTAACTTTCTCCTTCTCTACCTTGTGCCAGATAGATTAAATTGGACATCTTAAACATTGTAAATTATTAAGACTGAGAAGATTATTCTGGTTTTGCTTCTTTGTCCCCCTCTCTTGTCCTTGTTATTCTTGTCCTTATCCCCGGGGAAGCCAGGCTAACCTGGGGTGCGTTTCCCGAACAACCACGGAAGGTAGCGTTGAACTATGTTGGTACGATGCATCGTTAAACTAACAAACACCTTGTTGGTGGTTTGAACTAACTCAGTTTGAGGCACGAAACTAACAAAACGTCATTTTCTGCCTAAATATGTCAGTTGTGACCGATATTAAGTGACATTATTATAGTAAGTTATTATTTAGGCTTTTCATTTAATAGTCGTACCGGCTTCTACAGGAGCTACAGAGCTGCTCTGTACCTGAACATTAGCTCAGTTTATAGAGAGTAACTGGAAGCTGGATTTTATTACTGCCTACTTGTTCATGTTGAGAACTTCAGGTCCAAACTGAGAGTAAACTGACGCAGCCTGCAGCTCCGTCCTGCACAGACTGATTCAATTAGTTTTCAGTTTTCAGTCTGAAAAAGTGGTTTTGGAGAAGAAAGGACGGAGGTGACTGGACGAGCTGAGCTTAGTAAAGCTAAATAGTGATGCAAACTCGTCCTTTTAAGCCGATGAGGAGACGTTTCTGTTTGGATTTTAATGTGCAAATAAAATGCACCTCAGAAGGGAGGAGGTTTCTCATGCTGCCTATTTTTTATATTAATGTCTACAGATAAATGTCAGAAGCTGTGAAATGAAGATACAGAAGGCAAACATGAACAGTCGTATCTACAATGATATTAACAGGGTTTCAGGGGCTGATGCCAAAATCACTGTGGAGCATCAGAACCAACCAAATTACTTTCTCCAGATCTAAAGGTTGGAGTTCCTCCAGCAGACTGATCTTTGGCTGTTGGTTATTTATTATCTGCTCCAGCTTTTCCAACTATTTGTTCAGAGATATGGTGAAAATAACGGCCCGATGTGATGTGAAATTACAACGCCAAAACATTCATCTAAAGCTCACATTAAACTGGGAAAACACTGCAGTTTGAAGCTGTTCTAAGGTGCATCGCAAGAGCAATGTTGTGTTGGGGTTTTATATTCAGACAAAAATTTTGCTTCACCTCCGCTGCTACAGCTCCATCCCAGGGGAAACACCGCTATTTATATAAAAAACGGACAAAACTGGACATTACTTGGAGAAAAGAAAGCAAGGAAGGTGAACTACCTGGTGATGTGTGTCTGTAACTTTATTCCAGCTGTCGCTGTACTTTACTGTGAACAGGTTAGCATAGCCCTCATTGATCCAAACTCCATTCAGAAAACATTTTAAAAGTTGTTGTCCTGCTGACAGACCTGCCAAAGCAAATATTTAACAAATCTGCGTCATATTGTAGTTATTTCAGCATCAGTTTGATCCGTTTATTAAAATGAAATCACAGCAAAATGTTTACTTTGGGTTCATTCAGCTGTAGTAATTGTGAGTTGTGTTGATTTGCATTGTGTGTGAACACTTGGCAGTCGTCCAGCGATAAAACCCCCGCGAGGAAAGCGTAGGATGAAATTCGTGTTTGGTCTGATCATTATTTCCATTGTCGATTCATCTGTCGATAATTTTCTCGATTAATCAATGTCAGTAAATGGTGAAAAATGGTGATCAATGTTTCCCAAAGCCCAAGATGACGTCCTCAAATGTCGTGTTTAGTCTACAACCCAAAGATATTCAGTTTACTGTCAGAGAGGAGGAAAGAAACCCGGAAATATTCACATTTTTACTTAAAATTACTCAAACCAATTAATCGATTATCAAGATATTTGTCGATTAGTTTAATAGTTGACAACTACTTGATTATTCGTTGCTGTGACTCCATTTCAAGCTCCTGTTTTTAACCAAAGTGTTTAATAAAACTTGTGTTCATGTGGAGGAGAAGTGGAATCAACGAAACCCAACTTGTTTTAAAAAATGTCCAGGATGACAAAACAATGAACAAATTAAATTTCTGCTTGATATTTCTTCTTTAAGACGTGTGCTCTTACCAACGAGGTCCCACTCTCCGTTGGCGATGTACCCGGTGACATCAGCCTCGATCATCTGCAGGTCCAGAGACCAGCCGCCGTACGTCCACGAGCCGAACTTCAGGTCGCAGCGCTGCACGTCGAACGGAAACCAGCGAACGTCGATGTAGCAGGTGCTCTTAAAAATACCTGAAATTAAGCAAAAAGGAACTTAAAGTAAACTACTGGAGGGGGAGATGTACAGGACAAAAACAGGGTCAATAACCTCTGAATGAGATGAGAAGCTGAAGTGTTTGTGTGTCAGCAGGAGATCAATATCAAATCAAAACAAAAACTAAAAGAAATAAAGAAAAACACCCAGGAGGAATTCATGAAAGAAGATGAATTCCAAGCTTCAGAGAAAAAGATGATGTTGGCGACAGAAACCACATGACTCTCAACACGAGTTAGAAATAAAATAGCTTGAATCTGCCCAAACAGAGGACGAGCTGCGAGGACAAACTGTTCACCGACAGATTTTTATAAAGTGTTTTAAAGTTTTTTCCCCACAGGCATACAAGAAAACGTCGGTCCATCAGTCTGCTCAGGACGACAAACTGATCTGAAACTAGTCTGCACCTGCTGCCTCAACCAATAAAACATTAAAGTAAAAGTTTAATGAGAGGAGAAATGAGCTTGTTGCTGCACCACAAAGCAACAGGACACAGCAGAGAGGAAATTAACTATAAATATTAAGAATAAAGCGGTTCAAATACACGAAGCAGTTTAGACTGAACTAAGGAGGATGCGGTCAAGCGAATTAAGTGGGAAGAAAAAGTAGTGGGTGCAGGATACTTATAGTTTCAACTAGGGCCAAAAATGTTATCAAGATAAAAACATTTCATATCATTTGATATTGATAATTATCATGATAAATGTCAAATCATTATTTCTTATATCATATTTGTAAGGCTGATTTTTGCTCCTGAGTGAAAATTGAAGAAGCCTGATGGTTAATTGTGGTTAAACTTTTCTTTATGGTCAGAACACTTGATGCTAAACAGAGGATCACTTCACAAATCTGAAGGAGAACATTAGTAAGGATTAGGATAAATATAAGTAATAAGTAAATATTTTTTCAGTCCCTCTTCCTCAACAAAATAAATATTTTAAAAGAAAGATTAAGTGCTAATCTGTTGGTGATTCAAATGAATTGAACCAAATATTCTAAATAAAACTAGAGGTTAACATTGTCAAACATCACAATTTGGTTGAGTTTAGGCACCAAAAGTACTGATTGAGTTGAAAATATCATAGTTTGAGTTAAATAACAACATTACGTGACTTTACTTACAGAAGTTAAGTAACACACTGCACAGCCACTTCAGTCTTCTACCCTCAGGCCAGAGAACAGATCAGTCACAGTTGTGGACCCACGTCCATCAGAAACATGAATGGCTGATTAACTCATTCATCTACGTGTGCGGGTGTGTGTGGATTGGTGGTTTATTTTTAGTTCTTTATTTTTTCTTTTAAAACAATATTATTAATGTTTGTCGCCTGTTTATCATGTATTTATGTTGCTTTTCAAGCTTTACCTATTTACATACAACTGTTGATTACTGATATGTGACGTGTGTGTGTGTGTGTGTGTGTGTGTGTGTGTGTGTGTGTGTGTGTGTGTGTGTGTGTGTGTGTGTGTGTGTGTGTGTGGTATTTTGTGATGCGTTTCTGAAATGTGAAAGGTATACGCACTGATGCTCAGCACAAAGGAAGTTCCTGGAGGATAAATAAAGTTCTTTATATTTTAAAGTGAATAATGTTAACTTGCGTATACTTAAGTCACTCCACTAAAAACATTTCACGTTGACTTTTTGTTTCACACCGAAAACCAACAGCGGTCTCCTGTGCGAATGTCCAGTGTCTGGCCGAACGTGTGTCCATTCGTGGATTATTTATAGAGCTTTAGTCCGTAAGGTTCCACCATTCAAAAGAATCTAAACAGTTTGGATTAACTACAGTAACCTTCGCCTTTTATCCTTTCTACCGTAGTCTCTCTCTCTCTCTCTCTCTAGATGCGTTGTCTCTCAGAGCTAGATCAAATAAATGATTCATAATTAATATGTTGTACAAGTAATATTCACCTGGGTTGAAATAAACAGTTTGATAGTATCCTATTTCCCATCTTCGCTGAACAAGAGTTTTGTGTGAAGGGAATTAAAGCCCAAATATATGTCAGGTGAGTCCAGTGATTGAAACAAATAAAAGCCCGGGCTATAAAAGTTTTACGGTAATTCAGCCTTCATTTCAGTTTGTGTCTGACTGCAGAACAAAGCTTCTTAAACTGGTGGCAACTAATAATGACAGGATGCTTGAAACGTGGCTCCGTTCTCCTTTATCACTTTTATTGGCACAACATTTAGTTTTCCTTCTATTGTAGTTCTATTAAATCATATTTTATTTCTCACTGCTGAAACGTGAATGTGACAAGTTACAACAGAATATATTAATAACCTGAACATAAGATAATTAATATGGTAAATCCATGGTCGGTGATGTTGAAATGTGTACTGTAATACGTTAATCTGCAGAAGTTCATAAGAATGGCCTAAAACCATAAAATTGTCTCTTTTCCCTCTCGTGATCATTCCTCCCCGTTTTCAGGCATGTTGTCGTTGTTAAACAGAGTTAGCAGGATTGTAATAATCCACTAACATGTCAAAGAGATTTCAAGTATGTTTGTGGTAACATTATAAAGCGTGTTAACAGAAGTATAAAGTAGTTTTGCTAACGTGTGAGGAGCCTGTTTATACACCAAGCTATTTACTGGCTGATTATAATAACTTGATTTGATTATTACTAATGTACATATTTTGTTGCAATATGTAAGTATCATTACGTTACTATAGATTTATCTCTGAGTAATCTCTGGTAAACACTGTGTCAGTGGAATAAGTGTGTGCATTCTCTACACCGAAGCATTTGGCTGTAAAATTATATAAACTGTTTATTTTTGTACAAGAATTTCATTAGAGTAAAAGTTCTCGCTAAGGAAACTCTCTTTTCACTCTCGTGATTATTCCTCCCCATTTTCAGGGGCGTAACGTGAAGCCTGAGCTCGTCTTTACTGGTTATTGATTTCTGATTTCCCTCTAATGTTTCAGCTCTAAGTTTCTGTTCAAGTTTGCATATTTTTGTTGTTTCATTTCCTTCTGTAAAGCAATTATCTCACGTGTTCATATGACCTCTTCACTGTGTGTTGGGCTGGTTGTCCAAATAAAAGAAAATATAAAATTAAATGGTGGGGAAATTACAGAATAATAAAAAACAGTCCTTAACTCTCACTGTCTTGTTTCTGCCAGCTGCCTGGTTGAACGTCATCAATCAGGACCATAACTCCTCCTGACCTCCTCCTGTTGTTGCTACGACCTCCATAAAACTGCAGCCTACAGGCTACATTCATTCACTAAAACCCAGCTAAGGAAGCGTGGGCTCTGTATTGGCTGTTTCAAAGGACGAACAATTAATCTCCATCTGTCTATACTTTTACAAAGAGAATACAAAGTCATTATTTAACATTTTAAGACAAAGACACTTTGACTTTCCTTGTTGTTGAAGGTGATATATAAATAAAATCCAGATTCTGATCCCAGTCCATTTAATGAAGCTGTAAATTCACAGAATTTCATAACTTTGAGTTGGTTGGAAATGTTTTAGAAAGTAGAAACCACCTCTTTCCAGGAAGTAAAATTAACTTATTGAGCAAACTACTATGAGAAAATCTTCTTACTAGCCTTTTTTTTTTTTTTTTTAACAGATGAACGGATTGGATTTTTTTTATACAAATATAAGAAAAGTTTGTTATCTATGGGAGTCTCCTTTATTCTGCAGGTTTTACATACAAATTTACTGAAGTCTTCTTCACAGTGAAATCTTCACTTAATTTAACGTCAGCTTGAAAGCAAATGAAAACACAAATAATTAAAAAATAAAATTTATTGTAAAAAAATTCAGGCGTTAAGGGGTTAAACACAATGTTGTGCTAAAGCTTAATGCCAGGATGCTAAAGCCTCGTTCACACTACACGATTTTTATCCCGATTTGCCGCTCGGCGGTCGTCAGTCATTATGGTGTGAACTACACAACGACCCATCAAAACGGCTCCCCGACACATTTCTGACACATCGCCGACGTCTGCCAGATATCCAGCACGCCAAATATCTGGAGGAGTCGGCCGAATCCACATCCACATTCAGCCAATGAGAGCAGGCAGCTACTCCCCTGCAGCTCTCTGTAGCTCAGACTGCTGCTGATCCATCCTTCACCCAGATTCTCTGTCTTTATAATAACCAACAGCTGTTCTGTCTGTAGGTTCGCTTCATTTCCCGTTTCACATTTCACGTGTGTTTTCTTGACTAAACGTGGTTCGGAGAGCAGCGTCAGGTGACACGGCCGCTGTCAGCTCCTGTAGTGTGTGACCCGCTGTCACCGATCAGTCACGTAGTGTGAACGCCACGACCACTTCAAGACTCCCGTCACAAGACGGCAAGTTGTGCAGTGTGAACGGCACGGCCATCGGCCACCGGCCGACGCTGAGAGCCGTGTAGTCTGCAGGAGCCTTAACACGCCAACATGCTGGCATTCTACACAAAACTTCTTCTCCACTCCTACAGTCAGAAAAGCAACAGGAAAGAGAGCATTTCTGTTTAAGGCTCCTCCAGACTGGAATAATTTACTCAACATCATTTCACATATTTAAAAATGGTTTGTCTTCTTATTTTGAGTTCATGTTTCAGATGATGATGTCTATATGTGATATACATGTAAACAATTCACTATATATTCAAAATTCTTTGTTCACTATTATTTTTGCTTTACAAGTATTTGTTCAAGTGGTCGTATTCACCAATGTACCCATCTTTTTGATCATCTTTGTGTGTTGGTCTTCGTCTTTGTTTTGGTCTTTCCTGTAATTGCAATGTTTTTAATTCGTTACTTGTTTTTATTTTTGTTTGTTAGGACCCCCTCGAAATCAAGATGCTTCATCTCAAGGGGTTTATCCTATTTAATCATCATGCTCTCAATGACACTGATGACATGCTGATGTTTAGCATCTTTACCACCATGTTAGCATGCTAACATTTGTAAACTGGCCTTAAACCATGAGTAATAGACAAAATGGAAATTCTGACTTGATGGTGTCGCTAGATAAAAGAGTCAGACGGTCACCAAAGTCAGTAGGATTCATCCTGTGGGGAACGTCAATGTCTGTAAGATTTCATTGCATGTGTTGATCAGCAGAACGTGTTTCCTCATTCTTATCACAGTTAATGATATCATCTGATGGTTGAAGGGCCTATCAGGCAGGTTAGGACGCGGCTCGTTAGTCGTCTGGCAGTGGGTGAGTTACCTGGTGGCAGGTACTGGCAGTAGCCGGTGGAGTTGACCAGGATGTTGGTGTGAAAGGAGGCGTCGAACCTTTCATCAGCACTGTGGAGAGAGGAAGTCAGTGGAACACGAGGTCACACAGGGGTTAGAGTAAATCATGGTTACATCAAGGCTACAGCTCCTCACACACACAGTTGTCCTTTTACACTTGTGAGGGCCCTCGTAGACATAACCTATGATCTATAGCCTCCAACCTCATCTAAACCCATTCCTAACCCTAGAAAACCCAGTTTTAACCCTCAAACAGAACTCTGAAGTGCCGAGGACCAGACAAAACGCTCAGGTTCCTAAAATCTCGGCGCTTTTACCAAATGTCCTCACTTTTTAATAATTCCTTTACTTTCTAAAACTCAAATATGTCCGTGCAAAGACCACAGCACAAGTGCACAGACAGGATACAGCATACACAAAACATCACGACCCAGTGAAAACCTCGCAGATACAAAAAGGGTGAAACTTCAAGAAACCAAGAAAAACAGTCTCATTATCTGAACATTTGAAATCTCAAACACTTCCACCAGTCTTAATATCTTCTTGTTCGTTGTTGAAACCAGCGGGGAACGGAAAAAAGGCAGGCAGGTAGGTAGGCCAGCCAATCAGAACGCAGAGGCTTCCTGCCACACAGAGATACAATCATCAGTCAGACGGTTTTGTTCAATATAAATGTCTGATCTCCTCCCACCAGATATCAGATTCCAGCATATGGACTGATCCCTGCAGAGTTTCTCTGCCTTTAATGCTGTGTGTGTGGAGAACAGCTGGCCTGCTGTTTACTGCATTACTAAACCATGAATGTGATGTTCACCATCGTAGTGAGGGCAGCCCGTCCACCTCATCACACCCGGTCATGTAAACAAATACTTTTTTAATATTTCAAGAGAGGGAATGAATCCTTTCATCTTTCTCCAAAAAGCACATCATGTTTGGATGTTTTCTGTTGCAGCTTTACCTTAGTACAACAAAATGTCATGTTTTTGGTCTGATATTGAAGCAGACTGCGTAAATACAACCTGGATGTTTTCTGTCGGTAATGTAAGTCAAACCAACATGCCTTCATCTTAACTTCTCAACGTCTTAAAATAACGTAATCCTTGGGTGCAACTGAGCCCTTTAAAAGAACGTCCAATAAAAGTGCTTGTTCTGCCACTGACAGGCTCAGAGTCTTACTCCGAGGATCAAAGGATCCCTGCTCAGACAGAACGTTTTGTTTAACCAGAAACAGAAATCTTGCTCTGAATTCTCACAAGAGGTGAGTTTTTGCAGGAAGACAAGTCAGTAAGTCGTCGTACGCTTTAACAAAAAGGTTCATCTCTGTGGGGGATCCTAAAGCTATTGCCCAAGTTTAAAAATACCAGAATTATCCCTTAAGGCTCGGGTTTAATTTACAGGTCCATCTACATTTGGACTCTCAGCTATTGTCCTGAGCTTTGGGATGTAGCTCGGAATAGAAAGACTTTTCCTTCGTGGTAGAAGAAGCCACTAGAGATGGTTCAGACATCTGACAAAATAACACTTAGCTGCCTTCTTCTGGAGGTTTTCTAGGTAGATCAGACTGGCACGAGAACATATCCCTCCCGGTCTAGGAGCTAGAGCTGGACCAATCAGCCAGGAAGATAGATCGGCAGATATCAGAGTCTCTCAGATTGTCCTGACTATAAATGTCTGCCAGTAAGCAACAACAAACTGCATTCCAGAAAGCCCAACTAGTTTAGAAGTATTTTAAGGTGCTGTTGGTTCATTCAGTTTGGACCAAGGGGAAAGAAAATATAGGGCCGGGGCCGGTGTAACGTAAATTATATATTTACATAACTGTGTTTTTTTTTAAAAATGGGCCAACGATGGGCCCATAACGCATGGACAGCGGCCCAATGGGTAATTTTCTATACTGACACTGGGCCGGTCCAATCACATCTCTTAGAAATAAGCGATACGTTTGCTACCAGGGCTGCAGGAGCTTCAACATCAGCTGCAGCAGAGCAGACAGAGGGACCAGAAGGAGTACAGGAGAGCCGTGGCCCCTGCCAGGCAGAGGAGGAGGCGTGAGTTAGCAAAGCAGAGTGACAAAGAGACAGGGTCGAGGGAGAGAGAGCAGGAGGCGAGCATGGAGTGGCTCCACCTGCAGGGAGGGAGGGTCATTTACACCGGGGACGCTGGGGACGTGCAGCCACCACTTTTTGAAAGCATTTGTTAAAGATGTTCTGAAAAATAGCTCGCACCAAGAAATGTTAAGTAACAAATAAAAAGGCTGTGAAAAAGGTTTATTTGCACAAAAAGCCTGCAATGCAACGTAAATATAGAAGAAAACTCTGTGTTGTCCATAAAAAGTAACTTAAGTTAAAAACAATAATAAGCTACTGAGAACTGCACAATATTCTATTATATTTTTATATTTATTCTTCCCTGGTTCAGAAAATATCTCCAGAATGCAGGAAATTAAGTGTTTAATGCTCAAAATCTTCTCGGGGAGGACCTTTTTTCTCCTAAATAGTCGGCCTATTAAAATATATTCTTGTCTTGTTGTCATGACTTCAATCTTGTGCAATGTTACGTGTTTCGTCACACCGCCTGGGCTAAAAATGCCAGGGCCGAGTTTTTGTCCCAGTCCAGGCTGCATTGTTGGATTTAAGTTCTGGTCCGGTTATTGTTCACACTGAGGTTTTACAAACGAACCAAGAAAAGTAACCATTAGGTTATTTAGACCGATTGGAAATCATATTCCAGTGACTGACACTGCAGCACTTTAATGCTTCTGATGTGTATCGCAAAGAGCTCACGAAGAAATAACTCATTATAGGCATCATCGGTAAAATTAGACCACAAGTTATGAATAATGATGTAGAAACAGGACAAAACGGAGGCGTCTTGTACAGTAATGATTCCGGCTTATGTCACAGAGCACTGGCACGTTTCTAACAGCGTTTGACGTGTTAATCAGGATATTTAGCTGACACGTATACGTGGTCACAATATGATTTGCGTAAATACAGCCTGGCTGATACAGATCAATTATGAGATCGCTGAACACATTTCACGATCAGCAGATGGATTTATTAGTGATTTAGTTTTTGAAATAATGCCCAGATCACGTCTCTGCTATCAGTAAATCCTGTGGTTGGTTCGTTTGCTTTCACATCACTAGTGAACCGCACCAGTGACCACTTCTGGTGCACACTCCAGTGTGTTTCACACCCGAGTGGCCAAACAAACCGCACCAAAGGGGAAAACGAACTCTGGCGTGATTCAGCCAAACTAAATGAGGCAGGTGTGGAAGCACCATCAGAAACAGTTTGTGCACCACAAAGCTCTGACAAGTTGATTTTTTTTAAAATGTCCCGCTCAGCATTTATCTCGGTCACAAAAAAAACCCCAAAACACAGACAAAACAAAACCGAGAGATCTGTGTCAAGACTGTTAATCTGCCACGTTATCGTTTGCAAATGTTTTCAACTAACAAATATTGATAAGCATAACGATCTGTTGTTGGGTTCTGCAAGGAAGGGAGACCTGGGTTCAATTCCACTGTGACCCATCCACCATTGTGTCCCTGAGCAAGACACTTAACCCTTCGTTGCTCCAGAGGCGTGCGACCTCTGACATGTAGAGCAGCTGTAAGTCGCTTTGGATAAAAGCGTCGGCTAAATGAATAAATGTAATGTAAAGGAACGCTTCACAGAAAAGCAGGAGGACATGCCTGGAAATAAAGGAGCTCAGGGTTACTTGGCTTGGCCTTCCTCCAACATGTTAATGACACGAGCATCGCTTTTCCTTTGTATCGTCCTAAAACGCGTGCTTTCTTCAGGACATGTACGACCTGGACTTAAAGGCTGGAGGAGTCTGTAGAAGTGAAGCTACACTAAGTTTGCTATAAAAAGCTGACCCCCTGCCAGATAATAACTGGAACTCAGGCTCTGGTCCTGTTCATTGGCCCCCTTCATTAAAGCCAGCCAGCTCAATATTCCTTCTGCCCCAACCCGCCCACCCCACCAGGATCAAACTTCGCTCCTGAGTGCTGCTCGGTTAATGAGCTGCAACGCTCGTCAGCGGGCAGCCTCCCACAGCCGGCAGCCCTGATGTGCGAGTTAACAGTAATCCTGACAGGGAGGGAACCTATCTTTAGCGCCGATAGCAGGAGGGAATTAGCTGAATTAGCTTGTTTACTGAATCAGAGCCGAGGGATGAAGACGAACCGTGAACTGAGTGAGCTGGCCTCGTTCAGGGCGTCTCGCCGTGAACTAAAACATCCTCAATCCACCACAGACAAATAGATCCTGTTCTTTCCCTCTACTTTGCGGGCCCCTCGCCAAGGGGGGGAGGCAATGTGCTCATATTGAACTCAATAAGTGACTTCAAAAAACGGTTTGCTATGTTTAGGTTATCATGATCGGTTGATTTTCAGAGTGTGTTATTCGTTCAGGCAGATAAGAACATGTGCAACAAAGCGGTCAGTTAACACTCAATGATGTTGAGTCGGCCGACTCCTCCAGTTATCTGGCAGACGTCGGCGATGTGTCAGAAATGTGTCCGTGAGTAGTTCACACATAACGACCGCCGATCGATCGCTGATTTACCCCCGATCTCAGCAAATCGGGCTGTAGTGTGAACTAGACTTTAGTGGACCTTATTCTAATCTATTATTCTACTGGGATACGTTTTTGTAAGATTTTGTTGCTTCATTTTTTGTTTTACGGTTGTTTTTCAGAAATGTTAAAATTTTACTCAGATTAAATGTTAAATGTTCCAATATTCAGATGGAAAGCACACTGTTCAGTTTAAGTCCTGCTCCTACAAATTCAGATCCCAGCTCGGAGTCTCGGCTGCGGTGAGGTCGTGTACCTGTTGTACAGCAGGATGTCGGGCCTCCAGATCTGGCTGTCGGGGAATCTAACGTTGGCCACTCCTGGATAGTCGGACACGTTCCACTGCAGGTAGAAATCTGTCCAGTACTGCAAACACACAAACACACAGATATTAATGAAAAAATTATACTAGTTTTAGTCTCATATCCACATAGAAAGGTTGTTGGGGTTCATTTTAAAGCGATCTGGTCTCCTGTTTAGAGTAGTGGAGAACGATTTGGGATCAGCCTGCTGATGTAACAGGATAAACTGAACAAGCGTGACTTTATGCAAAAGAGCATGAAAATGCAATCACGGACCACAGCTGGAGGCCCTCTGATCACAGCTGCTGAAAACACCCAACAAATACAAAAACTATATATAATAAAAATAACTTAGTGAATTAATCCTAAATCAAATCAATCCATCGATCAATTCAATTGAATTTTATTTATATAGCGCCAAATCACAACAACAGTTATCTCACAGCGCTTTTCATAAAAGAGCAGGTCTAGACCGAACTCTATGATGTTATTTAAAGAAAGCCCAACAGTTCCCACCAAGAGCAGCACTAGGAGACAGAGGCAAGGAAAAACTTCCTTTAAGAGGCAGAAACCTCGAGCAGAACCATGACTCAGGGTGGGCGACCATCTGCCTCGACCGGTTGGGGGTGAAGGGGGGAGGGGGAGAGAGAGAGGGAGAGGGAGAGAGAGAGAGAGAGAGAGAGATATGGAAGGAGAGAGAGAGGGAGAGAGAGAGAGAGAGAGAGAGAGGGGGCAGGAGAGGAACAGAGAGAAAAAGAGAGGGATGTAAGGAGAGAGAGAGGGGAGGGAGGCAGCCTACACAATATCCACACAGAGGTACAGACAGTAAAGGTGATGTTGCTATAGACTACATGAAAAATGGTACAGATATTTATAATAGTGTTAATGGTAACAGTCGTAATGTTAATGATTATAATAACAATAAGACTAGCAACAATAGTCGTTGCAGCAGAGGGTGTCGAGCAGGAACACGGGGGCAGCAGGTGACCCGCA
>NW_025729413.1:0-1344 GCF_021292245.1 Micropterus dolomieu
ACCCTAAATAAACCAGATAAACACTCAAACTGCCTCTATGTAGACTTGATAAAAATGTAGCCTACATTAACGAAACAAAGTCCATATCAATAATAATTAATAATCAGCATTAGGGCTACATAATAATAGGCTATATAAAGGATAGTCCATATAATAATCTGTGATCACACCACAAACCTCTGTTCCTCACAGTTCATTTTTTACATGTGAAGGAAAAAATAATACACACAAAGCATGTTCACCATCACATTAAAAGCTGTAAGGGAGACCGGGTATGGTTGTAACACTTTTTGCTTCAGTAACTATAACTCACTGAATTTTGTAGCTAGAGTTCTCAAATTTTTATACAAAGTACCCACATTTGTTCACTACAAATGGAACCAATTCAGTCCTCTACAAGAATATCACAGACCTCGTGAGTTGATGTCAAATGCAATGTGTTCCCTTGTTACAATCTACCCCAATAGCAGGGTAGGTTGTAACAATCACACAAATGAATCAAAAATTTATGCCAGACTATATGATAATCTTCCAAAACTGGTAGTTATATCAAGGAACAATGTTTCTCTTTTGCTGTAACAGACTTTGTCTGATGACTCACGCGTATGTACCAGTCTGTGTATGTAAATTTATCTATAGAATAAACTTAATTAAAAATATACTAAATAAATACTACTACAATGTAATTAATTAAAGAACATCTCTGTACATCCTTAGGTCTAACTAAAAAGAAGTGTATTGTGTGTGGTATTCAGAGTCACAGTCAGTGCTTGAAGAGGCCAGTATTCACCGATACAGCAGCACTTCTATATTTTACTCTTTGGCGTACTGGGACTTTTTCCTGCACACAGGCACTTCTCACAAGCTGCCTATACACTTTTCTACCCTCTCCACCAGCGGAGACCGAGTATGGAAAAGGTCGAGTGGCGATACACACGCCAACATGTGTACAACATGTGAATGGGGAGTACTGGTCACAGTGCTGACAAATTAATGCTTGTAACCCAGGAGTGCAGGTTTGGTGGACCCAGACTGCATATGGCAATCTGGAAAATATTAAAATCAAGAAAGTCCCTAGTTTTATGTATAGAGGATGGTTGTAACACTTTTTAAAGAGGTGTTACGACAGCTGAGGGATCCCAAGACGGCATTAGTGTCACAGACGCACGACCAACATACGGTCACATGTCCATGTGCACTAGAATTCTTATATTGTTATTTTATAGTTATAACAACACTTCCAATTTCTTAAATCTGCAGCTAAAAGGAGATGCCAGATAATCACGGCAACTCCGACAGAGAAGAAGTTTCTTGGTCAGCTAATTATTATTGGAAAATGATGTA
>NW_025729414.1:0-727 GCF_021292245.1 Micropterus dolomieu
AACTGAGGACAACCACTGAAAACTCAGACTAGACTGAAATAAATTAAGTAATTGCACTGTAATTTTTTTAATATTATTATTTTCATTGTTTGTTATTAATAATTGTTCCTTGGAAAATAAATTTTAACCATAAATACTTAGTTTTATTAGTTTTTTTTTTACATTTCACATTTGTTACCTGATATTTTTTTCTTTTCTTTGATACCAATTTTTCCTATTAATACATTGTTCTTTCTTTATTGATTCTAAACATGCATAAAATTACTTCTACATACTGACCTATGTTTTTAACTACCCCACAGTCTTTTGGCTCTTGTTTGATATCACCCACTGGTGCCTGCAGAGTTATGTTTGTAATTGGACAATCTGGATGCTCATCAAATCTAAATATTATTTATTATATATTAATATTAAGCTTAGCTTGAAGTCATTAACTGACCCTACAAGAGTTCATGTAACTGTCCATGTTAGGGAGGCAACAGTTAGACTGATCATGTAGAGATAGTAGCTCAGATGTCAGGCTAGCAGATATCGGGGTTCTCTGGGAATCTGGCAAGGTTGAATTTTACGAGAATGTTTACAAGAACTTACTGGCTCCAAAGATTAGAGTACAACTCATGGATGGTAAAAGATTTTTAGCGTTGGGGGCTAAAAGATGTTATTCTTCAGATTGGTGTGAGCATTGCATGTGTTTACACATTCATAACTAGGGATGGGGATTGTTAAT
>NW_025729415.1:0-1653 GCF_021292245.1 Micropterus dolomieu
TAAACAACGATTACTCACCGCAGCTTGGATGATGAAAACACCAGGCTGAAGGAGGAAAAGCATTTAGTATCTCACTTATTCATGACAAACATAGAGACGCACTGTTTATCGAATGAGTCACTATAAAATCGGGATCTTTTTTTTAATTGTCAAATACCTACCGACTGTGGCTGATTCACAGCTGGGTGGGAGGACGCACACAGCGAGCGCAGCTGCAAGCCAGATCATCTAAAATAACAAAAACTCATTAACTAAAACATATGACCATGGAGAAATGCATCTATAGCCATTCAATATCTGAATAAGACAATAAAAGCAATTAATTTTAGTGGGTTTCAAACTGGCACAACATGCCATATGTTACCGATTTGCAGTTATGCATACATTTTATATATATATATATATATATATTATATACTAATTGAAATAATCAAACCACTGTGAAATTTGAAAATGCTACTGTCTAATGTGAAAAAGACATTAGAGCCCATCAATTCATAAACGGGACGAAATCCATTTCAGACACGTGGTCTTTTAGCTTCATCTGAATCCAGCTGACCTGAGCGGCAGTGTGTCTTACCTTTGCGCATCTGTACCTCCTCTCTGTGAGTTAGAGGCTGTAGAGCCTCATCCTGCATCTTTATATTGGCTCAGCCAGCAGCTGGTCTGACGCCGCCTCTACCTGGCATCTGAGCTGGCCATGACCCAAGGGCGTCACTTTGTGTTGAAAAGCAGTGGGGACAAAGAGGCTCAGATAAGGGTTGAAGAGACACTTGAGACCTACCAATACGCCATTAGGTTCACGAGAACTATATGAAAAGATCCTTAAACACTGTTTTAAAGTTAGAGATAGCCTATATGAGTAACCTTTCTAAAAGCATGTTCCTTTGTTATCTGCAAGGTATATTTCAGAACGTTTTTTTTTAACAAAATGTTCAAAAGTGGTGGTAACAAAATCACCCATTTCAAAAAGTGGTGGGGACATGTCCTCCCCAGTGTAAATGACATCTGTGCCATGACCTCCATGCAAGATTTTTCTGCAGGTGAGCAGAGGAGGTTTTTAAAAAGAGTTAGGCTATTCAATGGAGATGTTTATGTCTGTATTCAATAACAGGAAGTTTAAAATTACCAGGGAAGCTGTTACAATTCAACACAGTCTCACTCCCTACTCGTCAAATGTCTGACGCATGGTCAAGGGACCCTGGCGTCACTTTTTTGACGCACTGGCTATACCTTCGGCTTCATTTTTCAACGTGCGGGGCAGTCCAATAGACTTCTATAGAACTCAACAGCGTTGAAATTTGACGTCTTGGGTCGATCACCAAACCGCAACCCGTTGTCTGCCTTGTGGGTCGAGACAACAATAAATAAAAATAAAAAGGAATACGCTACCAAAAATTATCTATGCCAGGGCGATTCAAATGCCCCCCAACTGGTGTTTGATGTTTAAAAACCCTCGCAATCTGATATCAAAGGGCCCTCAAAAGCTAAGCGCGTTCATCAGCGGTGAGTTTAACAACGAACATGGTGTGCAACCACATTCAGCGGTGAGTTTAACAACACTCAACTGCAGGTAAAACGGCGTTCAGAGGGGAGTTTGACCAAAGCAACGCACAACTGCAGGTAAAACGTAATTAAAAGGTGAGTTTAACG
>NW_025729416.1:0-14181 GCF_021292245.1 Micropterus dolomieu
AAATATTGTTCTTTTCAATCCCCTACATTTATCTGACAGCTCTGGTTACTTTACAGATTACAACTATTTATCCCCTTCCTGTCCAGTGGAAACCATGTAGGCATATCTCCTGATGTAGTGAGTTTGAATGTTTGTGATAAACTGCAGGATGAAGAGAAAATCTTGCTCCTTCTTAAGATAAATAAACTTTTTAACCCATCCAGTGCATGTCTAGTCCTATGAAATGTGGCATTTCTGCACAGACTTTTCTTAAATGAGCCACTTGTTGCCAAAGTAAGTGGATAGATATCTTTGAAGAAGACCTTTCCCCCTAATAATTCACCATTGTTTACAACGATGGAAAACCCGGGCGAAGAGGAGCTCCTTAGGCTGGAAGATATGGACGTGGCAGTTATTAACCAAAAAACGAAACATAAGAGAGATTCACTCCTCTGAAAATTATGAAGAATGCACTTCTTCTCAGAGCACGCCGGTGAAACGGCCAACTAAAAGACCTGAAGGTAACCAAAAAGAGAAGGCTGTAAACGAGGAGCCAACACTCTGAGCTAACATACACTATAATTACAGCTGTCTTTGGGAAGATAAATGAAAGAGCTGACCAAACTGATAAAGCTGTCCACTACAATACTGTTAAGATAGACGGTCGCTGGACTTTTGCCATAAGGAAGTAGTGGGTTTGAAAAAACAACATTGCTCTCAGAGACAAATGTGAGCAACTCCAGAAAAAAGTCAGAGATAGAACTTAAAGTCAATGAAGTCTATTGTTACAGCCGACGTTATAACCCCAGCCTTCACGGCGGTCCTGAAAAAGAAGAGGATAACATCCGATCACGAGTCCAAGACATCTGTCGGGCCGTGCCGAGTGTCTCCGAGTCCGAGAAGGTAGTAACTACAATAGATGTGGTCCATAGAATCGGCAGACCCAAAGATGGAGGACCCAACCAGTCGGTGCGACCAGTAATCATCAGGTTCCTGTCACGAACGGCCGGAGATTTGTTGTGGAGAGGATCTAAGAACAACAATGACCTGAAGAACAACCGGCTCCACTTCAAAGAGGACCTGACTTCAGATGACAGAATCACCCGCTTATGGCCAGCTGTGGAGGCAGCAAGAAAGAGAGGAGAAACGGCATATTTTGTGGGAAATAAGGCATTCATAAACGGGAAGGAAATTAAAATGGACTGACAGAAAACCACTCAAAGATACTAAGCTAATTGGATAAATATATTACTGTGCTCTGGGTAAGCTGAAACACTCTGTTTAAGTCATAGTCTTTAACCTTAAGGAGTACAGTATATTACCATGGCAACAAAATAATCAATTGTGCAGTGATGCCTTAATTAACCAAAGGGTTTAAAAGTTTAACAAAAGAATTGTTCCTGAGTTGTTCATGTTCTAAAATGTCTATTTCTATTTTATCTGTAAATGCCAGGGAAATGAGAACCCAGTTAAAGAGAGAATGTCTGTTCTTGCATTGGTAAAACAAAGGTGCAGATTTTTATTTTATCCAAGAAACAGATGTAGTGTGGTTTTCCTTTGGTAGTAACAGGTCAGCAGGGGTCGCTATACTACAGGGAGAGTTTAATGGTCATTATCAGCCACTTAATGGATGTAAATGGCAGATGGATAATTCTCATTGTAGATGCAGACCAATCTCAAATTATTATAATAAATATTTTTATATATATATACACTTTGGAGTAATAAGGATAGATCTCAACACTCACGCATAGACTTCTGGTTGATCCCAACCCTAGTAGCTGGTTGTCATAGCGATGCCACACACAACTGCCGCAAAGTAATTTTCAATGCGACACACACACACAGCTGTCTCTTGATTTAAGTTAAATAGTTTCGACATAACTCAGAATGTAAAGACAGATAAGCGGTATGAAAACCTCACAGCTGTGTTTTCCTCTGCCGTTGTTGCTGCAGCGGTCTGTGTGACGGCGGGACCAGAGGGCTCTGTGAGCGGGCGGCTGGCCGGCAAGCGCAGGTTGGCGCAGGCTTCCCCCGCCGCCACTTGCGGAGCTCCTCAACTCCGAAACTTTCAAGCACATTTTTCAAGTCAAGTTAACACATGGCACGACCCCTAGACTTGATATTGCTTGTGGGATAAGACAAGGTCGTCCCCTTAGCCCCTGTCTGTTTCTGTCCTTAAATAGACAATTTAAATTATTGAAACTGGCAGATGATGCAACTATTTTTCTGTCTATTAAAGAGGAAGTGATCAAAGCAATTGGTTGTATTGAGGATTTTTCTATTGTTTCAGGCTTAAAAATGAATCAGAACAAATCTGTTTTATTACCACTTAAAGAATGTGACCAATCAGAAGTAGACGGTATCCCTGTGAAGAACACAGTTACATACCTGGGTGTAGTTATAGATAGGAATGAGAAAGTCCGTAGTAACCAAAACTTCAGCCCGATAATTGAACAAATAAAGATAAGGTTCAACATGTGGTTGATGAGGGATCTTTACTTGAACGGTGGAGTTCTACTTTCTAAAGCTGAGGGAATATTCAGATCTGTCTGTCTCCTTATCATTGGAAATGCCTACTGAAATATCCAAATAAATCCTAATTAATTTCATATGGAGGAATAAATGTCATTATTTAAAGAAATATTTTATGATTGGAAAAGGATTGTGATTTATAATCTAATTTGTGTAATGCTAAGCACCTTTCTTGCACTTGTAGCGCCCGCTAGTGACGTATGTACATCAAACTGTCCAGGTATATCCGAGGCACCTATCTGAACATATCCTGTGAGTTCTGTGATTATTGGCACTACGGTGGCTGATTTGTGTTCCATCTATGTCCAGAGCAACGCCCCATTTGAAGTATTATGGTTGATATCGACATGCTTTATACAATCGGAGCTACAGTCTAGGAGGGGATGTCAAAAATGACCTTAATGGTCCTTGAGGCTTTTTTGTAGAGCACATTGAGCTGCACCTGTGAGAAATTTCAAGTCAATCGGATTTACAGCGTGAGGGGAGTGGCCTTTCAAAGTTTGCATTTTGAAGCTTTAATTACAGCGCCACCATGTGGCCGATTGTGTCCATATTTCTATGGAAGCACATGCACACCACTTCACTTATTCCCCCAAGTTTCATGTTTCTAGCTCATTCCAGCTCACGGGAATTTTAGCCAGCGCGGCAGACATCTAGTTAAAAATAACTAAAACGGACAAAAACAGAAGATAAAAATAATAAATGGAACACCTTCCCTAAAAATATATTTAATTTAATGGGCGGAATGAATTTGTATTAAATGTGATTATAAAATTGATTAATTACCTGTAAAGTTGTCATATTTTCATAAAAAAGCACTACTAGCCTGGAAGTTAATTTACAAGCATGATTTCTCCACCAACAAATTATTACATTTGGAACAACAAGAATAGTCAATATAAAAATAAATCACTACATTATGAGACATTGGTTGCCAGTGGTATTTTATTAGTTAAACAGCTTGTCAATGCTGATAAGCATTGCAAAATGATGCTTATTGTAGACAAAATCTGTCTTAACATTAAAGTGTAAGAGGTTTCCTTTAAGATATTACATCGTATATATCCGGTAAAAAAGACATTTGTGAGATTTAATATTGAGTATTCTTGCACATTCTGTCAATTACATGAAGAATCAATTTTTAATTTGTTTTATCAATGTATATACTGCAGATTTTTTTTTGGTTGGATGTTGAACTTTATATAAAAAGGAAAACTGGACAAACGTTTCAACTTCAGGAAAAAGACATTCTTATATGTTTTGAAGGGAACGAGAAGGAAAAAGATGTAATTTTTTTTGTAAAGTTGGTATTATTATTGGGGAAATTCCACATCCACAAGAAATAATGGTCTGACTCCGAACCACACTTTGGACACTTTCTCCAAGAACTGCATCAATATAGCACCACAATTAAAAACTTTAAGATCAAGCTAACTGTGTGTTTGACAAATTTCTTTTGGACAGATATTTTATTTTGAATCCACGTTACCCTTTTTATTTTGCTATGTCCTTTGTTATTATTTATGTATTCTTGTCTTCTTACACAGCTACCCCTGATTGTTTTGTGTTTATAATGTCAATAAATATCTGGAAGAAAACATTTTTTTTACAAGCACGTACTGGGTAGAGAAAGACAGAAAGGGCGTGTTTGCAGTAAGAGACGAAGAGGTGTAGGTGTGTGCGTCTGTGAGTGTGGGGAGAAGATAATTGAATAATGGATTCAATTAGTGAGTAAACACTAAAATAAGGAGGAGAATGCAGTAGAATTGAAATTAGTGGAATAAGCTGTTAGAAATAGAAAATATACCCCGCTAACACCGACCGCGGCCCAAATCATCTGTCATTGTGTGGAAAACACTGCAAGAAGTAGTAGTTGTCATCCTGGACCTATTCTTTCATTCTCTAGAACCAACAAAGTAGTTTTGTTACTCTGATAAAACTGCCATTAAGAACATTCGCTAAAAAAACAAAACAATCACATGACTCATTAGAGCAATCTATTGCAGTTTTTATCTAGCTAGGCATTTTTCTATCATGAGAAATAAGGTGTGATTTCTTTAATGTACATCTTAAAATGTATTTTCAGCGTTGTTTAAAAGTAAGTTGTTTCACTACTGTAGTTGTTTTGTATTAATTTATTGATTTCTTCTTGAAGGTAAACCAGCATATGAAATGGATGAGTTAAATCCTGACTGGGCTCCAACACTGCACCTGGGACACTCTGAAGTGCGCGCTACAGAGTCGGACCGGTATTCTCGTCGATTACGACAACAAATGACCGTGCCGGTAGCAGGAGACGACGGTGAAACCACTGCAGGAGATGAGGAAGAAAAGGAGGGCGACGACCAGGCAGAGGCAGAAGTGGCAGTAGATGCAGATGGTGGTAACCAGGCAGAGGTGGAAGCTGTAGAAGATGAATGGGCGAATGTGGAAGCAGGAGAGGATGAGGAAGGTGGAAACCAGGCAGAAGATGAACAAACGGCTAAGAGACAAAGAACAGAATGTCAGTCCTGTGAGGGCAACAGTGCAGAAATCCACCGTCTGTTGCAGGAGAACAGGGAGCTTAAGTGTGAGCTGAACAAGAGACAGATGGATGAGGATTTCTTAAAGGGCAACACAAACAAGGTCAGGTACTACACAGGACTTCCATGCTTTGCCATTTTATTGTCATTGTTCACCAATGTTTCCTGCCAGTTACCAAAAAGTTGTCATCCTTTCAAATGCTTTTGTTGACACTCATACGTCTGAGGCTTGATCTTCCTGTACAGCACCTTGCCCATCTCTTTAATGTTTCACGTGCAACTCTTTCCACTGCCTTTACTGACACCATAGATGTTTTGAATGCGCGGCTTAATCCATTGGTGTACTGGCCAGAGAGGCATTGCTTACAAGCCACAATGCCACATCAATGTTTGGAAGCTTTTGGTAAACGTGTTGCTATTATAGTCGAGTGCTTTGAAATACGCACAGAAAGACCGTCAAGTCTAAAGGCACGTGCACAGGCCTTTTCTCATTACAAAGGTACACACACCATGAAATACCTCATTGGTATTACACCACAAGGTGCCATATCATTTATTTCCAAGGGATGGGGTGGGAGTGCCTCCGACAGGCACATAACTGAGAACTGCGGCCTTCTGAACAAACTGTTACCTGGTGACATAGTGCTAGCTGATCGAGGCTTCGATGTCAAGGATCGTGCGGGGATGATGTGTGCAGAGGTCAAAGTTCCTGCGTTCAATAAAGGAAGATGTCAACTCGATGCTAAGGATGTGGAAAACACGCCAGCGATGGCACACCTGAGGATTCGTGTTGAAAAGGTGATTGGCGGTATGCGCAACAAGTACACAATGTTACATAAGAGAATACCAGTTAGTTCGTTACTGCCATGTGAGGGGGAGGAGACGACACTTCTTGACAAGATAGTGAATGTTTGCTGTATATTTCTGAACATGTGTCCCAGTGTGGTTGTAAACCCAGATGAAAATGAATAATCTGCCTGTTAAAACTGTTTCATTTTAATGTTGTAAATATGCATATTATTGTTGTAGACATCTATATCACTATTGTAGATGTATATTAGTTTTTATGACATGTTTGTACACGTAAATACGTCTATTGAAAACAGATGACACAATACGAAAATGTGGAAACTGGTTTATAATAAACAGGTTTTTTTTAGGGTTGGAAATTTAGCTGAACTTTTCCGGTGATGAATGTAAACATGTCTCTGTAAACATCTTCAGAAACTTATTGCGACGTAAAAACCACATCTATACAAAAGGTTGTTGCAGTGGAGCAAACCTGAATTTAAGTATAAAACATAAACACTGTTAAAGCAAAGTAAACATCTTAAAGAAGTACAACAAATATAAATACAAGAAGTAACAATAGGGCTGTTGTATACAGGTGCAATCATGTTGAACAAACTGGATATATATATCTATTATATACGGTGCAAGATCAAAACTACATGGCTGTGCCAGTGAGCTTATACCTGTGGTGAGTTCTTTGAGTAATATTTGGCTACAAGCTCTGGAAGGCAAACCGTCTCGGACTTTTGTGCTTTCTGTAGATGTAGATCCCAGAAGTCTGGAAAGACCCGTACTACAAAGTCCTCAGGTGTCCAAACAGCAAGGTCCCAGTGGTTGGATCCAGTGACAAAGATTTGCACCTGTGTGTAGTTACAATGTTTTTTCTTAAGCTGAAGCTTTCCATAGGACAACTCCAGACAGAAGTCTTTGTCCTTTGTTTTTAAGAGCTGTTGTATATTTGAAGGGACACTTAACTTCAAGACAGCCTCTCCCGCAGCAATCACACGTTGTAAGTCCATCAGGAGAGGCTCAAACTTCTGGGAACCTGGGGTTAATTAAAACCACACTCTTCGAACTTTAAGTTTGTGTGATGCTGGGCTCTGGTGTGAAGGTAGGACTTTTGAGCATCAATCTCATGCTCTGTACCCCACCTGTTGTGGGTTGCACTTTTTGTTTTAACAGCTGTCAGGGCTGGCTTTTCCAAACTGGTGGCAAAGACTGCATGCATGTTTGAGGCAGTAATTCTTCCTGTCTGACTTGCATACCAAGCACATTTACGCTGTTGTGCACATCTCAACAGCTGATGCCGGATCATCAGTCACATTTGCAACATTCCTCTATTTCTTACAGTGTAGTTGGAAAGCTGAAAGGTCATGGGAATATATTCTTTTATCACACAGAGATGTTGCAAGGGACTCGTACTGCAGAGGGCTGTACTGTGTCTGTGGACAGTGTGTAATAGTTCTCCATCCCTGACAAACCAACAGCCTTGCTATGCTCGTCAAGTGTAGTTAGGGGAACCTTTTTTGGCACGACTCCTTATGCCTGGCGCAGTTATGCGCTGGTCAAGAACTTTTTTTTTTTTGCCTAGCAGATGAGGTGTTGTCAATCTTAATACCCCAATTCAGCTGTTAATGTATTCTCTATGTAAACCTGCTATGTTTGCTTCTTCAAACTTCACTACAGTTTGTTGTTTAAGGGTTTATTTTTTTTTTTATCGTTAGCCTATACAAGCTAGTGCTGTATAATGACAAATACGACAGTGTTTTTACCGTTGACAGGCTAAAAACTCTTCATGTTCCCAACCATTGGTAACTACGCTCAAATAAATAAATCATACAATCAACCGTATCCTACGAGGTAAGACATCGTGTGTTGCTTGGTTACCGGTGTTGGTTACCGGCAATTCTCGGCCTGCCTGCCGAGAATTGCATGAACCTGGTGCTTACGGTCATTAACGCTGAGAGAAGAGGTGGATGCAAATCTGGGCAGGGAGACTAAACAAATTTCATCTGACGAATTATGCATCTTTAGGTCCTTTTCAGACACTTTGCTGTGCTCATTGATCAAACGCGGTTATTATCAAATATGTTTACAGAATGTCAAGGAACGATACTTCTGCTAAGTGTATTAAAATATTAAATACTCTAAACGTTCATTAAATATATACTTCGAATCATTTAGCACCATTTATGAACCCCACAAAGAATATTATAGCGTTTAAAAGCAGTATTTGGAGGTGCGTGCAATTCTCGCCAGGCAGGCAAAACTCTGCATAACACCGGCTTGTGTTAGTTGGTTGCCATCCTCACAGTTATGGTAAGAAAGTACATAATAAATCGTTATTTGGTTGATAGATTGTTTTCCCCCTCACAGTTATGGTAAGAAAGTACATAATAAATCGTTATTTGGTTGATAGATATGTTTTCCCCCGTATTAATCTGTTAAGCATCAATCCATGTCAACCTTACCTCGAGTTACCTTAATCGTTTGTTAAATAAATACTAATAAATAGCGTCAAAATCTTTAGCAAGCTTTATAAGCTAATGCGGCTAAAAACATGCTAGCTTGCTAGCTAGAAGTTCACGTTAGCCAGCTATTGGCTAACTGCTAGCTTAAATCACAATTTTCAGATGTTTTGAGGTTGCATTTTTTATTAGAGAAGTAAAGTAATACTGGACTTTTAAACACTGAGCTGTAACTAATTAATTTATCAGGACATAATTGTCTTATGTATGGGTGGTAACTTAATAATTTTGGTAACTTGCTACTATTCCTCCTAAAAGTCTAAAAAAAAATCTTTGAGGTTGAAAAAGAGTGATGTTTTTTCAGAATATTATATTATCAGCGTCTTCACAGCGAAGTTATTCTTGTGTGCAGTCTGAGAGATGTATAATCCACGTTGTTTGAGACAGGTGAGCCTTGTTTATGAACATTAAGCTGTGCAATGGTTGGAGAGCTGCTCTGCTCTCTGTGTTGGGGAAGTCTGCATGTCTCATTAAGCTAAATGGAGAATTTCCAGTATTTTCTTTTACAGATTTTGTCATCTGTTGTATTCAGATATTTTTGCATACGCTGATCTGCACATGGTGATCTTTTTTAGCCAGTTTCATATGTTGTAGTTACTTCTGCATTTGGGAAAAACTGAGCCATACTGTATTTGTACCTGTATACATGTGAGGACCTTCACTGAAATAGTGCATTCCCTATAGCTATCTCTAACCTGAGCCCTCACAACAGCACTCACCCTAACCTTTGCGTTTTAAATTAAACCCTAAAGCCAAATCTAAACTCTTAAATAGCTCTTTTAAGAAGAACTGAGGGCCAAGGGAAATGGTGTCACTTTCCAATGTCCTCACTCTAAAGGACTAAAACTTAATTTAACACAAGGGCACACACATCCACTCACCTGAAACAATAACACACAGTCCTCCTGTGTCCTCCTCTTCTCCTTCACCTCTATATTTTCAGTTAGCCTCCTGAAAGCCACCGTCTGCCTCCTCCTCATTTGGCCCTTCTTTCAATCTGTGCTCTTTCACTTTTCCTCCTGTGGTACATGTTCTTCTTTCTCTTTGCCTTCTTTCCATCTATCTGTCCTTCATCTCACCTCCATATCTAAGTCATACTGACTGTCAAGGCATGCCTCATGCTTCTCTGGTGTTTGTGTAGTTAGCTATATTAGATCCACACAAATATCTAGCTGTTGAGTAGTAGCCTCCTGCTCATGGTGCACATGGGGAAAGCATTCGCTATACTAGTGTTAAAGTTATATTTTTCTGGGTACAAAGTCTAATTTCATTTCTTTGTAAAAGAAAATGATTAGGTGTGTAAGTGTAGAGGTGGGTACTATATAACATTTGCTTTCAGTGAGTCTCATAAAGGGCCAAAATTATTAGCCCCTCTTATGAAAACTACAAACTTTGTCTCATTATACGACCCTGTGTTGTAAAATGACAAATAAATCTACCCTGTGCATATGGGATTGGGACACACTCCCACCGGGTTGGCATTGGATTCTCTTGTAATAGCATAGTATTACATTTACTCATTTAGTTGGCGCTTTTATCCAAAGCAACTTACACACTGTCGCCACCCACTCAGTTTTGCAACTGGTCCGGTTTGTTTTGATAAAGGCAAAGGCAGAAAAAAAGGTCCTGAAATTGTAAACAAAAGTCACGTGGTGTAAACGTTGTTCGATTAGTTTCCATAAAATCAAACCCCTCCAAATACTCACATGCTACAGTACTTTGATATACTGTTGACGCAGTTTTTTTCACACAACACCGCTCAACAGATCCAAATCATTTTCTTTATCGCTAAATATTTACATAATCAAGCTCCATCAATTTAAGCTCCAGGTTGTTCTGAACACACCAGCTGTTCAACCTCCTGTCTGTATGAAGACTTATCACCGTCCTGAGTGAGGCAGATGAGTTTTCTGCAAACTTCAGGAGTTTGACAGATGGATCTCTTGAGGTGCAGTCGTTGGTGTAGCCTCACCTGCTGACTCATTTCGTCGTGAGTCCAGGTTTTTCCCCTGCTAGTGGACATTTTGGTTGAAAATGTGCCTTATAATTATTCATTTAGCTGACGCTTTTATCCAAAGTGGGAGGAAACATCAGTGTGAAAGATTTGCTGAGTAAAGAGACCAGGTTAATAAACAATGTACCTAAACACAGAAAGGTTCAGACCAGTTTATAAGGCCAAGATACATGTGTAGATAGTACTTGTTCAAGGTTAGACGTCAACAAGAGGCAGACACACGTCACCATTTCTCTGCGCTCTGATTCATTTTAATTTCTTTGTCTCTGCAGGATCCAATCTTACACACTGCAGGACTCACTACTTACCACCACACAAGTGTGAGAGTCTAATTACTGTGATAGATTTTAGGTGATTTGAGGTAATTATTGTCTTTCAGGTCATTGACCCCACACCAAGATGCACAGTTGGTCTCCTGCTCTTCATGTCAAAGGTCACGCGGGGCTCCGGCTGACACGGCAAGTGAGATTTATTCTGCGTTTCTTTATGGTAATGTTGAATTTATTAAGGATTTTTGTAGGGTGTAGTTTAGGTGTCTTTCTGTCTATTTAAAGTTGTTGGTATAAATAGTGTGGACACAATAATAGAAACACCCGACAGCATAAACAGCACTGCAACCTTCAGCCTCCAAACTGCTCATAAAGTTGAAACAGTTTGAACAAAAGCTGAACATTTTAACCTTCATGATTGTAGGATGTATTGCAGGACTGCTGCATTAGACTGCGGTAATTTTAGTTATGTAATAAACTGGCAGCTGAGTGTGTAAACATAGGGGACGCTCCAGTTTTGATTTTCACAGTTGCTTCAAATGTGCAGTTCCCACTAGATGGCACCAAAGTCCAGTTTAAAATTCAACAAATCTTCCACGTCAATGCTTCACAATTTCCCTTCAACTCAGGCAGCCCGAATTAATAAGTGCATGTTACATTCCCAAAATTTCCATAGCCTCAAAACACATTTTTGTGGTTTTGATTCAGTTTTTTTTGCTCAGCAGAAAATAAATATTTGCAGAAGCTTGAAAAAACATTTAAAGACAAAACTTTGGGTTAGTGGCAGATGCTATTACTGAGAGAAAATATTTATTTTTCAACATTTGAATTATATTTCTTGCTGCTTTAGGCTGACACTCAACACAATTGCAGAACTCATTAACTTATTCGCATTGAAAAATTCCATCACATAAAGATGTATTACTTTTCTCTATTCTTCTGTTATTATGTAACTTGCATTTGTTTATTACATATTTATATATTTCTACATCTATTTATGTCAGCTGTATGTCTGTCTGCGTGTAGCACCTTAACACCAAAGCAAATTCCTTGTATGTGTAAAACACTACTTTGCAATAAACCTCCTTCTGACTCTGATGAAGAAAATATCTGTTTTAACCATTTAGTTTAGGGTTTGGTCTATTCCTACGGAGTTACCTCTTTAAGGAAACCAGGGGAGTTTCCAGGCTCTTGAAACATTGGGGGCACAGTCCAGCCCAGAAATTGCTCATTTGGGGAAGTACAACACAAGAAACAGCTTGAGCAGAGGGGGAGGGAGTGGGTGCTGTAAGAGATGTGATTGGGCCTGCCTAATGTCAGTATTGGCCATTTTGAAACATTTAGGCCTATATAAATAAATAATTGATTTGTAGCCTACTCGATGAGACGAGCGCACTGCTCTTCATCAGAGGAAGAAAGCCGAAACAGAAAACACTCTGATCAGACATAAATATCACCACAAATGTTCAATTAAGCGCCTCCGATAAAGTGCAGTTCACAGCAGTATGGTGTTGAAGCATCCTGGAAACAGTTAAACAGTAGTGTCTCAGAGCGAGGGGGACGGAGACAGCAGGACACCGAGCGACAGGTGTCTGTATCGCGGTCAGATGTTGTGATATTCACTCTCACTACTTTGCGGCGACCGTAACCGTTAATACATTGACTAGACACTGGCCGACAGCATTTATATTTAAATGTGTTGATAACAAGTTTGCTGGGTACAATTCAGAAGACGTGGACAAGCCCTGAAGCTGCGAGCAATGCGCGCTCTCTCTCTTCTCGTGCTCTCTCTAAACGCAGGCAGGCTGAGTAATGGTGGGGGGTCACGACATTAGATGAACTTCAAACTAAATGTACTAATATAATTGCGAGTAGCCTCCGTTCATTGAAGACCTGAGAGACAGGCTGCGGCATGAAGATTATTGCATATTAACATGGAAAATATTTTGTTGCTGTTGTTGAGTTACATTCGGGGCTACAGTCAAAACATCCGGGGGGCTAAAGCCCCGTAAAAATGGCCTGGCGACGCCGTTGGAGGAAACTAACTCAACAAAGTTAGTAAGCTTCTGTTTTACATCCCCATCTTCTTTAGGGTGTCTATGTCAGTTAAGGCAGAAGTAAATTTCAAGGATTAGGTTTGATTAAAAATGTTTATAAATGTGTAAGTGCTGTAGCTTTAAATGACTCCAGTACACACCTGATGGGCAAAGATCATAAAGAAAACAAATAAATAAAATAACTTCATGCTTCATGATTTGGGGTACAAAATGTTTATTTTATTTTTATTTTTTACATGTTTGAGCATGCATGTTTGTTGGAAGAAAGAATGCATGTGACTTCAGGGTGATTCATTATTGAATGCACATTGCGTACACAGTTGAGGCCAAAATTATTAGCCCCCCTTATGAAATTATACAAAAATCTTGATTTCTCCATGGAAATGACGAAAGTGTTTAGTGTATTTGTTTCTAAAATAACAAAGACTACATGTCCACTAAGTTTGATTAGGATATGTTATTGAAGCGTTGAGTTGAAACAAGAAAGGGCAAAAATGAGACGTCCAAAATTATTAGCCCCCAGGCCTAAGTATAGTGTACCTTTCTGAGCCACAACTGACAATAACCTCTTAGAGTAGTTCTTTACTAAGTTGGCATAGGTCTCCCCTGTGGCCCATTCTTCCATTGCAAATTGTTCCAGCTGGTCCAAATTGCGTGGTTTCAGAGCACGGACATTCACTTTGAGCACCTGCCACAGATTCTCAATAGAATTGAGGTCTGGGCTCTGCGCGGGCCACACCAGGACCTTGGTTTAGGTATCCTTCAGGAACTGTTGGACCGATTTCGATCCAACAGTTCCTTGGCTCATTTCGATTCCCTGAAGCTCACCACGATAAAGAGCCCACACAACTGTGTTCCTTTAAACATCAACTCTAGAAGAGGCCAGTGATTGGCAATGATGCAACGTACAGCGGCGCTAGACACTGTGAAACGCATCAAGGTTATTATCGTAAACGAAATAACGAAAACTAGATGAGAAAAAACATTGTCGTTAACTGAAATAAAAATAAAAACAAAGCTTTACAAAAGAAACAATAACTAACTAAAAAATATGTTGTAGGTTTGCAAAACTAACTAAAAGTAACTAAAATGAAAGAGTAAAAGTCCTTAGTTTTCGTTTATTTATTTCAGAGGACCGAAGCCTACACTTCGAGTGGACATGAAGCTGGGGGAACTGACGTTGCAGGCAGTTGGTCTTGCCGGACCGGCAGTTTAGAGGTGCGAGCGGTGATTAGCCAATGGTAAACTCCGATAGGCACCTGTTGGTGTGTTATGCTTTTGTCCTCCGCGTGAAGAGCTGGCACGCAGCGTGTCGTGTGGCTGTCCTGCCACGATTGCTTTATCCATCAAGAGAGCCCGGGGTCAGGGCGGCGTCTGGCCGCAGCGTAGCAGCTGGCGACCGATGTTATGAGTAGAGACCCATGTAACGTTATGGGGATGCTAATTTAGTCGGGGAGACCCAGGTAGGGATCAGCTGGTAGTTGG
>NW_025729417.1:0-5884 GCF_021292245.1 Micropterus dolomieu
TACTTAAACTGATCTGCAAAATTATGGTCTCTGCATGTAGATATCACACCAGAATGTCTGTCAAAAGGGCGTTGGTTCAGTTTAAGGGAATTTTTCTTTTAAAGCAACCAGCCATTCTCAATTTCCCCTGCCCGAATCAATTATCTCTAAATAAGTCCTATTGTATCTATTCCAATAAAAGATAAATCCCGGTATTTCCTCTCCTCTGCTCATCACCTCACCCGTCTTCTCTTCCTCTACTGTCCTCTAATGACCCTTCTCCTGTCCACCCCTACCCTCATCTCTCTTCCTGTCTTCTCCTTTCAGCTCCTTCACTTTTCTCACCTGCTTCCTTTCCTCTACTTTCCTTCACATTTCCTCATCTTGTCCATCCCTGCTTTCCTTCCTTCCTTCTTAAGACCCTGAACTATCAAGTTATATAACTGTTAATGGTTCTTAAACATATACATGCCAATGTTGGTATGAAGGCCAACTTACCAATCACAACATCTCTTATCTGTAGGCGCTGAAAGCCAATCTTTCCATTTATTCCTCTCATGTTGATATTCTTCGCCAAGGAGTTTGTAATCATTGCGTGCATAATCCTCCAAACACACTCACAAATGTCAGTCCCCCCTTTGAGAGCCAGCGTGTTCACCTGAAATCATATTTCTTAATTAGTTTTTTCCCCCCAGCAATGGTTTCATATTTACGTATTTTAAGGAATGGATAGAATGTATAGCATAAGTAAGTGGTGTTCCTGTAGCTAGCTGCTTAGTTTTGATGGATTTACTTATCATGGCAACCTTTAAGTTTCAGGCAACAAGGAAGAATGTTGTTTCAACATAAAAAAAGTACAGTTTTGCAACAAACACTTGTAGCATACATTTATGATTATGGCAGTTGACGGAAAATAAATTTAAGGCTGGTTTTGTCCTTTAAAGTTAGTTTTAAAATATATAAACCCACATGAAAAACATGTTACACTGTGCTTAAGCAGGGTACCCCCAAGATTGTCCGAATTAAATTTAAGACCTTTGTAATACCACTTAGAATGAAATTTAATGCCAATTTAACAGCCATACTGGCAAAAGTATGAAGGATATAATAGAAAATCAGTATGGATTTTACCAGGTACTTAAATTTTAATATACATTTGTGCACACTCCACGATCACACTAAACTTTAAGATTAGTTCAGTAGTTGATAGATTATTTTTAATGAATAAGAGACAGCAGCAAAGGTTGTTGCCTGTTTAAGACCTGGTGGCCTAATTGTTAAAGAAACAGTAATATTATTCAGGAAACTCAGATCAAACAGCTGATCAGTCTCTGTTGATAAACTTTAGGGAAAAGTTTGACATTTCAACTCTGGCGGGCGCGTGAGACGAGCCGCGACAGTTTCACGGGATTCGTGCCAGCTACACAGAAGCCGTTGCCATGGTTACCTCGTGGAGTGCTTGTTTGCCTGAGTGCAGAGCGACCACGCGGATCAAAGCCGTCTGAAAAGGCCTTACAAACCTTGTCGCAACCATTCACAAAAAATTAATTTAAAACTTGCCAAAACATAAGGACTTAAAAAGCTACCATTCATACAGCAAAGTGTAGGCTATATAGTCTAGGTGATTGATCAATCGACAACAAAGTCAAAGTAAACATTAGATAGCCTATAACAAGCAATAATCAAAACATACCCAATTTATCCGATCTTACTGTCAACTTAGTGTTGTTCAGAAATAATACAGCTACTTACTAGTTACTTAGCATATACTCCTTAAAAAAGTAATATTAGCTACTGTCTTTTACTGGGTGATTAACGCCACTCTCACCGCATGAGTCCAAGCATCACTGGCAGCGGCCGGAGTTTCTTTCTGAGTTTCACGTTGCTGTGTTGCTTTAGCTGATGCTTCAATTAGCTTAAGTATAAATGCAGAATTGTTCGCGGTCAAAAACTTTTTGCTGGTCGCACAAGGTTTACAACGGACGGCAATGTTCTTTGCATCTTAGACTGTGACACAATAATGGCAATAAAGTTATTTACAGCGGTCGAAAATACCTCTCTCTGCCTGTTCTCCACTTTTCCTTTAGCTTCTTGGCTAACAGCTGACTTGAACTGCAGAAGGGCCGGTGCCACTGAGCTGCAGCGCGGTCGCACATTCACGACAGGGATGGTGCGTTCAGTAGCGCAGTGTTATTTGGATTAGTAACTGTAATAATATAACTGTTTTGGAAGTAGTAATCCCTTACATTACTCTTTACCCGGAAAAGTAATATTGCAGTATTACTGCCCAACACGTTACGTACTACTGATGCGCGAGAGCGACTGTGGTACACACTGTACAGGAAGAAAACTTTACACATGTCAGCCTGTAGATGTCCTCAAATCCTTTCCATTTCACTCAGTGAGCTCCTGTTTAAATTGTTTTTATTACAGATCTGCATGATTCATGCGGGTCATATTTTCAGGTCGGAAAATCAGGAATTCCGGATTAATCCAGAAAAATCACATCCCTGATATTTAAATAGTATTTCCTTTTTGTTTTTGTATATAGTGTTTTGATCATAAAAAATTAAATGCTTTTTTATTACTTTTAAATCCCTGCGGGTACCTGGTCAGGTTTTCATGAGAGAATTTAAGGAAAATAAAAGCTAGCCAGCTAAGTAGGAAATATGTCACTGTATTTGATATGCCAACATACCAACTGTTTCTGGAGGTCAGGAATACTCTGCAGTTGTTCCTCCAGGTTCTGAAGAGAACTGACGTCTTTGACGGGCAACAAATTTCGATCCAGGCCTATCTCTGCCTCATCAGTCGCTTTCATACCCTGTAGGGTCTTAAAGATGATGCGCAGTTGGTCCATCATCATTTCCTGTTTTGTTAATATACTACGCAGAAGGGCTAAGAAGAAAACAAGCAAGAAAGATAGATTAGAAACAGTATAAAACTAGTTAAGCCACCGAACTGATAGTCTTATCTGTCCTCTGTTAGTCATCTGTGTATACTTAATGTTGGAAGTCTTATTTTCCTCATTATCTGAAGAAACCATTTAGCCAAATAAAGAGTTCATACAATGTAACAAACATCATTGAATACTCACAAGTTTGCAGACTGGATGTCTGCTCCCTGGTCTGGTGGGCCTCCGGGTGCCTTGATGGGAGTATAGATCGTTCGGTGTGCCTCGGCATCCGGCGGCTCTCGGTGCTGGCGCGCCTCGGCGTCCGGTTCTCGGTGTTGGTGTGACAGCTTGAAGGAAACTTGGAAGTACAGGAGTGCTGACTTGGGCTTGGCTCAGGACTGCTGTTGCCACTTGGTGGGAAGTCAGGACTGCTGTTGCCACTTGGTGGGAAGTCAGGACTGCTGTTGCCACTTGGCTGGAGGTTCTGGCCTTGCTTCCCTGGCTTTAATGTAGGAGTTTTGTACTGCCTAGGGATCTTTGGAGCATTGGGCAATGTGACTTTCAGGGTGCTTTCCATCTCTTCATCATCTTCCCCAGGGAAAAGAATATTCTTGCGTCTAAAAACACATTTAATAATTTTGAGAAACAGTATGTGTGCGCGAGTGCATGCATATTGACTACCAGCTATATACAGCGTGCTAGTCTCAAAAATCCAGCTGCTTATAACATTAACTTAGCTCTCCTTATTAGCTAGGCTCCTTACATGTTTGCTAATAATAATAATAATTTGTGCAGCTGCGTTCCATGAGGGAGAGAGGGAGAGAGAGAGTGGTACAGGTGAGTGAGAGAGAGAGAGGGACGAGTGAGAGGAAGTGCTGCATTAATGCGCTACGGCGCTCTGCAATCAAATACGATTTTAAATAGGCTTAGTAAAAAAAAAATCTAAAATCAATGTGTGGCAGTCAGCGTTGATATTGTGGCGGGCCGCCACAAATAAATGAACGTACGGGAAACACTGCTGCAGATTTATAAAAAAACAAAAAACATACATTCTTTTTCTTTTAAATTTAATTGGCAAGTCCCCTCCGTCACTTCCAAGGTCAGTGTGATCGACAGCCTGAGGTAGTTTAAGCCTTGCTTCATTGTAGTCATCTAGAAAAACAAAATACAGGGGAAAAAAAGTAAATTTAAGTGATATTATGATCTATCATTAGATCAATTTAAAAGGTAGAGGTGATAACACTTAACTTACGTGATGTGAAGATAATTCTGGCCTTATGGGGCATCCATCCATCTCCAGGACATTCTTGAGATTTTACAGCTTTTGCCACATTAATTTTATTTGGAGGCCACATACACTCTCCATTTTCTATCCAGACTGAAGGCACAACTTCAACCTCATTTGTGTTGTCAAAGACAACAATATGAAACATCTGAAAATAAGCAACCATGACTACATAAATTCCATAGCCAACTAAAATACAAGAGCAACTTCAGGGTTACTAGTTTGAATGCAAGAGTGGAACAACAACAAATCTGTTTCGAAATGGTTATCTTACATACTTCTGTAGCTTCTTTTCAATCATAAAACATTTGACATTGGTGGAGAGGTTGGAAACCACATAAATTCCCAACTCTTTTGAGTCAATTGGATATTTAAAGAAATGTTCCACCTGTTTATATTCATTGCCCACAAGGTACACAATTCCTTTATCCTCAACAATGTTTCGGACTAAAACAAACTTGTTATCGACTTTGATACAAGAATCTCTCTCATTGGGCTTCACAACTATATCATCAATAGCCAATACTTTAAATTGACGAACATGTTGTGAGAAGCACTCTGGCACTGGCCCGCCCATATAAATAGCCCAAATAAGAAATAGTAATCCAATAACGTTAGTATTAAAAGACAGCAAGCAGTGTTTCCCCAGGTTGAGGATGGGCCATTGATGGGGCTTCATGTCTGTGTGTATTAATGTTAGTCAACCTTACACACGCAGCAGAGCAGGTGACATATGAACTACTCGAGCTGAACTAGTTATTTAAAAATTATTTCAAGATTAGTGACACTGCATTGATATAGATAATCTTGTAATACGTAAAATATTTTTTCTGCGTGTTTGAAATTTAAAGGAGAGCTGCACGGCCATGGTGTGATGGTTGCACGCGCAAATCCTGTCGTTACTTTTCAAAACTACATTAAGTTAACGTTAGCTAATCTATATCAAGGCATATCACTTAGCTTGAAAGAATACCATTCTCTAATGTTATCTAAATTTAATTGCAAAATAGGTTAACCTAAAATAGCATTCTTTTCACAAGCTTACTCCGAAATAACATCTTTTTAATAGCCTACGACGATTAGCTAGCTAGCTAACGTTAGCTTATACCTAGCCTAGCTCCATCCTTACAGTAAAATTCAAGCTAGACTCCCGACCCCTCCCGAATGTTAGCTTTGTGAGCTAACAGCAAATGTAATGACTAAAACAGTAACGTTTTCATAAACATGAAATTATTGTTTCTCACTCACCACTTCTTTGCTGGCTTGTAGCCACAGTGCTCTGGGCAACTTGCTATTCCCCAAACTAGTCGGTGACCGTGAGTGCAGTGAGTCAGCACTCTCTCTTTTTTCTCAGTAGTCTCGACCGTTGGCTCGTTCCAGTGACGTCGCTGTCCACGGCCCTGGTGCAGCCTACACTGAGTGGATACGTTGATAAATTCAATTGATTGACATCAGAACGTTAACGCCTACTATTTCCAGGGCCTTGTTTCAGAATTAAAATTCCCATTAGTGTTTCCTTTTCAGAAGATCACCATTTCAAGACGGCTTGAATGGAGCTGAATCCCTACAGGATCATGACATTATTTGAATTAATTCCTAACAAAAAATAAATAAATCTTAAAACGTTTTTTTTTTACTGGCAAGGTACAAAAATAGTGGAGGAGGTGTCTAGATTTTGTATTTTAAAAAAGAAAAAAAAAACTCATCATGGGCCTAATTTTTTT
>NW_025729418.1:0-837 GCF_021292245.1 Micropterus dolomieu
ACCGTCATCTTGAACTTCTTCCATTTTCTAATAATTGCGCCAACAGTTGTTGCCTTCTCACCAAGCTGCTTGCCTGTTGTCCTGTAGCCCATCCCAGCCTTGTTCAGGTCTACAATTTTATCCCTGATGTCCTTACACAGCTCTCTGGTCTTGGCCATTGTGGAGAGGTTGGAGTCAGTTTGAGTGTGTGTACAGGTGTCTTTTATACAGGTAACGAGTTCAAACAGGTACAGTTAATACAGGTAATGAGTGGAAAACGGGTCAGGAACTAACAGGTCTGTGAGAGCTGGAATTCTTACGGGTTGGTAGGTGATCAAATACTTATGTCATGCAATAAAATGCAAATTAATTATTTAAAAAATCATACAATGTGATTTTTCTGGATTTCTGTTTTAGATTGTCTCTCACAGTTGAAGTGTACCTATGATAAAAATTACAGACCTCTACATGCTTTGTAAATAGGAAAACCTGCAAAATCAGCAGTGTATCAAATACTTGTTCTCCCCACTGTATCAAGTCAGTCAAATGTATTTATAAATGACAGGTGTCGAACAAAGTCATGTACAGAGAAATTTAAAATTCAACTAATATAATTAAAACAAAAGAAATAATAGAGAAATAATATGGATATACACACTCGTGGATAAATTTCCATCATGTTTTCCCACATGGCAACTTGAATTGCATCATCTCCTTACACTGTCTTCTTCTGCAATGGTTTAATGGCACCTGACTGAAGAATTAGCACCACCAGCTACACCCATCATGCGCTCAACTCCCTAATATTAACCGGTAGTGACAGGAAACACATTAAATCATATTGAAATTTCACAATAT
>NW_025729419.1:0-719 GCF_021292245.1 Micropterus dolomieu
CCAGCACGACACAGACTCCAACATAAACTCCACGTAAGAATAAAAACAAGTTTTATGTGCTGAAGCCCCTCAGGCCAAACATAATCAGATGATGTCTGGTGAAAACAGTCAACATCAGAATGGCTGATGTTAGCTCATTAACAGTTTCGTTATCATCCAATACATTTAGCTGAACTTCCGGTGAAAGAGACACAAAATATTTCTGTAGGGTTTACCTGAGTTTCCAGCATGTTGTGTGAAGCTCCGGTGAGTCTGTTTATAGACACTTTGACACTGCCTTTCTTTACCGGGAGTATTGTGCCAAAATGACAGCTCGCCGCGCTGTCTGAAAGCTAACGTTATGGAGCCGAAAAGGAGATTTGATCTGCCTCTGAGCAGGGAACGTTGGTAGTAACAGAGCCTGCGTCTGTGTGAAAAGCCACAGGGGTCTCTTATGAAAGCTGAGCACAAATACGAGCACACACCTGGTTGCAATCTTAAAACCGCACCGCTAGTGGCTGCTGAAAAGTACATATTAGCCCTTTAACCACAGTGGTGTAAGATCAGAAACAGCTGAATTGTTGAATCTCAACTAATAAGCTTAAGTTTTAATGTTAAAGTTTAAATGTTACAAACAGGCTACTATATAAACTGTCTGTAGGCAGACTATCCAAATAAAGTGTAACCTAGAAATCCATCAGAATCAGAAGGAGCTTTATTGCCAAGTAGTGTTACAAGGA
>NW_025729420.1:0-536 GCF_021292245.1 Micropterus dolomieu
ACACACACACACACACACACACACACACACACACACACACACAGACACACACACAGACACACACACACACACAGACATACAGACACACACACAGACACACACACACAGACATACAGACACACATACAGACACACACACAGACACACACACACAGACATACAGACACACATACAGACACACACACAGACATACAGACACATATACAGACACACACACACACAGACACACACAGACATACAGACACACACACAGACGCACACACACACAGACACACACAGACATACAGACACACATACAGACACACACACACACAGACACACACAGACATACAGACACACACACACACACACACACAGACAGACAGACAGACACACAGACAGACATACAGACGCACACACAGACAGACAGACACACACAGACATACAGACACACACACACACACACAGACAGACAGACACACACACACACAGACATACAGACGCACACACAGACAGACAGACACACACACACACAGACATACAGACACACACACAGAC
>NW_025729422.1:0-1545 GCF_021292245.1 Micropterus dolomieu
GGAGTAACGCCCACCTAGAAGGAGGAGATAAGGAGGAGTTAAGATGTAACGCCCACCTGAAAGGAGGGACAAGGTGGAGCTTAAGGTGAATATAAGGCGATGTTCGCTGACCACCAACTCGGTTCCATCCTGAGACCTGCAGGGATGTTGCTCGGGTTTATCTGTCCTTTCTTGGAATAAACTCTTTTGCACCGACTCTTGACCGTCTCCAGTGAAGTTTTTGACTACGCCGTCTTTTGACTAAAGAAGAAATCTAATAGAGTAATTTTATTGAGTTTATTACGTTGGTTAGGGTAGGGACCAGGTCTTTTACTGGCCCGGCCGGTCCTTATTTCCGACCCGACAATGGGCAAGTAAGCTGATAAGACAGACATCTTGTGGCTAAATCAACTAAATACTAGTTAAGGTTGGGTCTGTACGGGCAGATGTTCTGATGTCATCTAGCGAATACCTCGCTCTGATGTCATCTAACTTATATCGCAGAATTTCAACGGCATGTTGGGGGTCTTCGATGGTAGGTTAGGACTGCATAGGCAGATGCACTGTAGTACGTGTCCGCTAGGAGCCTGACAAGGACGGCGGCAGGGTAGGAGAAAAATAGCGTGCTTTAATGTAAATGCTCTGTATTTGTGTAGCGCCTTTCTAGTCTTTTTGACCACTCAAAGTGCTTTTACACTACATCTGCATTCACCATTCACTCACATTTATACACTGAGCCTAAGTGCTTAAAGAGAAACTATCATTCACACATATTTATACACTGGCGGAACAGCCACCAGGGGCAGTTTGGGGTTCAATATCTTGCCCAAGGACACTTTGACATGTATGGAGGAGCTGGGGATTGACCTTTGGATTAATGGGCAACCCACTATACCTCCTGAGCCACGCCACATAGCAGTGACATTTGGCCCAGATTTGGCTTAAAGCTGGCACTGCTGGCACTGAGTCGGCACTGGCATAAGGCATATGAACCGAACATGGCCCAGGTGTGGCAGACAATGGCACCGCCTTTAAGGCGGCAAACAAGATATGGGCCAGTTGTTGAGCGTTGTATTTGGCCCAGATGTCAAATTAGAAATGTGGGCCACAGATGTATGACCGGTCTTGTCCCACAGTTTAATTTCAGATATTTTTGAGTAAGGTGCTAATAATTATTTAAAAGCATACTTCCATGACTTGTATTTGTAAACAAACAAATTTTAAAAAATTAGGCCCATGATGAGTTTTTTTTTCTTTTTTAAAATACAAAATCTAGACACCTCCTCCACTATTTTTGTACCTTGCCAGTAAAAAAAAACGTTTTAAGATTTATTTATTTTTTGTTAGGAATTAATTCAAATAATGTCATGATCCTGTAGGGATTTAGCTCCATTCAAGTCGTCTTGAAATGGTGATCTTCTGAAAAGAAAAAACTAATGGGAATTTTAATTCTGAAACAAGGCCCTGAAAATAGTAGGCGTTAACGTTCTGATGTCAATCAATTGAATTTATCAACGTATCCACTCAGTGTAGGCTGCACCAGGGCCGTGGACAGCGACGTCACTG
>NW_025729423.1:0-816 GCF_021292245.1 Micropterus dolomieu
GTTTATACTGAACAACAAGAGTGAGAGCTGGGACCAAATTTTTAAATAGCCCTTATTCACACTAAAACGTATGTTTCAGTTCATGTCATTACACCTACTCCAACAAGTCACACTCTAGTCAGGGAGTCACTTTAAAGTCACCATACAACTCTAGCAAAACTCCACTACTATTAAAAAATAAGGGCATCCAGCAGACACCAGGTGTTGACTGACTAGTGATAACGACTGACAGGTAGATGCACGCTATCACACAATGCCAACACACAGAAAGGCACAGACAAAGCAGAAAGTAAAAATGACTAGAAAACAGTGGAAAGGTAGAGCAAAAGTAGAGAAAACTGCATTTAAAACGGCTGAATGTTGAACTGTTTGATGTATCCAGGTTGGAGAGCTGAGTGGGTGAGTGAGTGCTGTCTGTTCCTTATGGCCTCTTCAAGGCTGGCTTACAGTGGTTGGTTGAGGGGGCAGAGAGATCAGAGAGTGAAGCCTTAATCAGATGTCTGCTTTGGGCTATTACTGATAAAAAAATGTTGTGTGCATGTGTGAGAGAGAGAGTGTGTGTGTGTGTGTGTGTGTGTGTGTGTGTGTGTGTGTGTGTGTGTGTGTGTGAGAAAATGGCTGATGGGATGTGGATGAGGGATCAGGAGCTTACATTACGGTTGACTAGCTTCTAGAGCAGAGGGTAGGTCTCTGAGGTAGATGTCTGCTCTAAAACTGATAAATGATATGGAGAGCGTCTGTGTGGAAGTGTGTGTGTGTGTGTGTGTGTGTGTGTGTGTGTGTGTGTGTGTGTGTGTGTGTGTGTGTGTGTGTGTG
>NW_025729424.1:0-874 GCF_021292245.1 Micropterus dolomieu
ACGATGAAATGTGTGCTGTTCTCACATTCTTCCTCTGTATGTACACATAAACAACAAGGCAGGGAAATATAAAAGGAATTTATTTTATTGTTTGGGTACATTATTGTTCAGTGTACATGTTCACATCTGAAACAAACTTTACGTGCTTGATAACTCTCCCACCCCGCAGACATCTACACGTCAATACCGATTTATATTCATAGCGGCAAGTGCTATGTAGCTCCACATAGGGGACACAGGAAGTGACATATAGCACATTCATGCGGCGTCGGAACCGCGTAGGAAATTCACAGCCGCACCGGCAGAGCTCCAGAACATGCGACTCGGCCGGCTCACGCGCGGACGCGCTTACAAGTGCGAGGGCCCGCCCAACGCTGCTTGCAGCTTTAATGTTTATTGGAACCTTTCTACATGTTAGGCTATAATGTTAACAGACATGTTTCTGGATTGTGAAGAATAATAATAATCTGTAGCCTTTAGTGCCAAATGCTGGTCTGCAGCTCTGACAGCGATCACAGCTCTAACAGTGGACAGATGATGCAGCTGTGCAACAGGTCATATTTAATGGACGTCGCTTTAAAATGACGGCTACGAGTAAAGGACATCTCATTTCGTTAAATGCCCGTTTCCTCGACTCCTCTCTCCTCGCGTCTCCTCCTTGACTCTTCGAGCTCGCATCTCGGGTGGGCGGGACTAAAATACGCCTCGAGGAGTCGAGAAGGTGTATAATTTGGTAAATGAGAAAGGCCCTTAGCGACAAGCGGGATGCGTTCCCTGAAACTGTCGCGGACCTGCTCGCCTCAAACACACGCCGCCGCCGCTGAAGTTGAATTGTTTTGAACTTTTTGTACGCGACGCGCAGCACAGCATTGGA
>NW_025729425.1:0-466 GCF_021292245.1 Micropterus dolomieu
TATGTCAGAGGCTATTGCCAGAATGGTTTTCTGGTAATGAGCTCAAAAGTGAAGCACACGAGAAAACTTACACCAAAGATAACTAGCTAGCTAATAGTACTTCACTCAGTATTTACTTCTTCAACCAAAAAATCCCTGCAAAAAACTTTAGATCCAGATCCGCTGTAACCTTTTGTAAGGAAACTGCTCCTACGAATAGCTAAGCGGCCAACGGACTACTGTAAAATCAATATCTCTGGAATCAGTTTAACACATTGCTGGCCTCAATTACATCTAGGTCCCCTACTTCACTCAAAATGTACATTGAACTGAATGCTTGGACTGGATGGATTCTAGAAAAGATGCTGCTTAGTTAGCTAACTTACTGCGCCTCACGTGGACATTAAAACTTTGGGCTAACGTTAGCTAGCTAGGTAACGTCACAACTCACAACTGTGACTGAAAAAGTAAGCAGTGATTCATGCCA
>NW_025729426.1:0-2270 GCF_021292245.1 Micropterus dolomieu
CGTGCGACCTCTGACATGTACAGCAGCTGGAAGTCGCTTTGGATAAAAGCGTCAGCTAAATGAATAAATGTAAGTGTGTGTGTGTGTGTGTGTGTGTGTGTGTGTGTGTGTGAGAGAGAGAGAGAGAGAGAGAGAGAGAGAGAGAGAGAGAGAGAGAGAGATACTGTAATACTATTGATCTTTTCCTAATTGTTACAGGCTTAAATTTACCACTGGACACACACACACACACACATTTAGTTGTTGTCAGCAGCTCAAAGTGAGGCACAGCAACATTTTCCTTGGAATGATCAAGTTTGAGATATTATGATGTCTAGCTATTAATGCTGTTGTGGGTGGTGATGGAACAGTGGATAAGACCCGGGTTCGAGACACCAACCCCTCGTTGCTCCAGAGGCGTGGACCTCTGACACATATAGCTTTATTGGATAAAAGCCTCAGCTAAATGAATGTGTAATAATGTGTATGCTGTAATGTGTAATGTGTATCGAACGTATGTGTAATATCTGCTGTGTGAAATGCATCAAAGCTAGGTGGTGGTCTGAAGACAAAATCAATACATAGTAAAGTTAGCACACACACTAAGCACTTAATCTCCCATTGTAACTTGAGTTTGACACTAGAAGGCTGTTTTCTGGAAGAATTTATGACATCACAACTAGTTTGGGTCCAGTAAGAAACGTACTCAAGTGTGATGTGGGAACTTGAAGCCTCCAGGGCACAAACACCTAGAATGGACTTTTTTAGTGACATAGGAGACATCTTGTGTCCAGTGGTGAAACTAAAAGACATTTGCATATTTTTAATTGTGGATTTTTCAATGAGGAATAAATGGAATAGACTGTGTGTGGCCAAACACTTACACACTTTCCTTCAACACAGAGTGGTTACAAGCATGGTTGTAACCAGCTATGAGGTCACAGAGGTCCGGACCTCTGTAATTATATGTAGCCTATTGGCAATAGCCTATCAATAAAATAATTAGAATAAAAACCACTGATAACACGATCAACTTAAATACGGTCAGTGTCCACACTTGGGGAAACACATGAAGCACATGAAAACCTTGTGCGTGCAATAACTGAGAGCAGCACTGTTAGCAGAGTTTTGGTACATTTGGTACGATACATTTTGTGAATTTCCGGGTGTGTGAAATAGAGTGAAGCGTCTCCCCATTAAGAGAGACGCTGGGTGCATTTACGCACGAGGCACAGCAGCATAACGTCATATTTAAATCTCCCGACATGCTGACAGGATCAGTCAGAATCTAATGTTAATTAATGCTCTGTGTTCTTCTCCACTTTCAAAAGGTCTCACAAACAGTCCAGGTTCATACAGTGAAACTGTTTGGAGTAAAGCAGCCATCCTCCTGATCAATCCTGAGCTCCAACAGAGCATCTAAATTATTTCAGAAGCTAAAAGTTCAGTTTTGTTTCCTCAGTCCCGTCAAGTTTATAACTACAGTTTTTAGTTTCACATAAATGTCCCACGGTATTTCTTGTGACATTACTGCGCCCATGGAAACCATTAAAATAACTGACAGCAGCCTCTCTAATGAATAAAAGTAAACCGTTAAAGAACACTCATACATCATCACACCAGTGTAGCTCCTATAATCGTGACAAAACAGTGCAAACAGATGCTGATGCTCAACCAGAACATCCTCTGAATTCAGCACTAACCTGCTGTATTTTATGTTGTCATATAGTAACAATAGTGCCCATTATGTAGTCTGCTCATCTGATATCTCAAATGTGAAATAGCCAAAACAGCTGAACAGTGAACTCCAAGAGAAAGTGGTGTGTTCATGTGTTCATGTTCATGAGTGAGAGGGTGCCCCTCTCACTCATAGTTAGAAGCTGATAGGTAGAAAATAGGTTGTCTGTTGTCAGGGCCTTTGACACAGCATTTAGTAATTGCTTGGCCACTTGAGGACAGCCGAACATGCTGTATATATATTACCTTACAAAGCAAATGTGTTAGCAAACAATTGCATATTTACACATGTAGCATACACAGAGCAACATTAGAATTCATTTGGAGTTGTGTGTCTGGCCATCTGGCGAATGTGGGTCCAATGTTCACTTTCCTGTTAGCCCTGTTTTGGTCTCTGCTTTGTTCACCAGGTAGTTGCTAACTTTGTCTGCCTGCTGTTTGGTGCTGTTATGGAAGCGTACAGTGGGACTTCAGAGCACTGAAAACAGCTGCTGCTGTGACTGGAAAGAAGGTTAATGAGAGCAATGAGACTGAACCAAAAGTGTGAGCTGAGA
>NW_025729427.1:0-3099 GCF_021292245.1 Micropterus dolomieu
GGTGGGATATTTTTTCCTTGGTTTGCAGTTAGCAGCATTGATGAAGTGTGAGGGATTTGCTGAGCAAATGAGGAAATCATGTGAGAGTCACACGGGATGGCAGTGTTGGCAAACAGCATGTTGGATGATGGATTGTTGCTACTGTGAGGGCCTTTGTACAGGGCAGAGTGAAGAGTGTTTCTGGATGATAAGGTGCTGAGATCACCCATACAGCTCTGGCTGGACGCCTGCAGGTGGTCGTAGGAGGGTCTCTGGTCACAAGACGAGCCCAGGTTGAGATGCTGAGAGGTGGGCAGCGGGTTGAGAGAGGGTCCTTCACTTAAAGTTGTTGGCCAGCCATTCCGGACCGCCTGCGACTGACAGGCTCTGCGACTCTTATTTGCTGTCAGGTCGTCCATCATTCTCCCTAACCATCACAGTTTGTTGACTGCAGTCTCTGTTATTTCCTTTGGAGACAAAACAACATGCAGAATTGATATTCAGGGTCAAAACAAAAATGATTTTATTTCTCTTTAATTATAGGATAAATTTCAAAACAATCATCTAAAGGGGGGGGGGGCTATATGTAGTTTTGTAATGAAATAAATCACTTTTTTATTGCCTATTTGTGAACTGGTTGTAACCTCATGATGAATGATGAACCAAATGAACCACACGCCTGCTCTCTCAGTCGCTTGGAGCAGCCACTATACTGCCTCCTATGTGAACAAATGGGTCAGATGTTCTGTGAAATCCATTGGTTTATGGAGGCTGTGATGCCATGTTGCCTACTGATTCTGAACTGTCTGAACAGCGACAACACCGCAGCTAACAAAATGGACTCCACTACTACCAAAAAACTAGACGCTCCCAGCACAACACAAGCTCCAACATAAACTCCACACAACAGGGCTCGAGACTAACAGCGTCCCGTTGACCTGGGGACGACAGAAAATGTGATTAGGATGAAGAGAAATATTCTCTGGGACGAAAGGGATTGTATGTGTGTTCATTTATTACGATCACTTCGAAAATGACAACTTCGACCGACGCTAACTACAACGGAGCGTCTTCTCATACTGTTAATATAGTCCCTATCGCTGACTGGCTGCTCAGCTGTTCCCGCGGTATTGGCCCATCGATACCCTCAACCACACTGTGCTACGTGCACACACTGAGCAACTTGATTTTAGCCTGACAGAAATGATGTGACGGTACAAAGCAAATGTGGAATGTCAATGCGGCCTAACCGTTATAAAGTGTGGCAACAATCTCATTTATAATATTCAGACAAGCTCTCTAACTGTTATCACCCAATACGTTTAGCTCTGCTGACTTTGCTGAGCCTCTCCGAAGAAAGATACTCGAATAGTTATTGAAATTGTGGCAGGCTAGCTAATGCCGATGTATCGTGTCAGCTAAATTCAGTCAATGTAATGTTGACACGCAACGAAGCATGGATTAGTTAAAAGTCAAGCTGAGCATGCGCACAAGCACACGCTTGGGATGGTAGTGGTTGCAATCTGAAAGCTCACTGCTCGAGACCACTGAAAACTACACATGGCCCCTTTAAATTATTGTGGTTTGCCTTCGACCTTGTGTAACATAGACATAACAAGAGGTGAGTGAGTGTGTGGTTTAGGTAATTATACTGAACAATGTGAAGACATGACAGAGAAACAGTTGGAAGGGCTCTTATAGGCATACAAGCTGAAAATAAAAATTATGATACTATAGAATATCATGAAATGATCAACCAATAAAAAGCACGTTACAAATAGCCATACATTTTCAAAATTGAAAACCAGCCTAATACAAGTTTCAGAAAGAAAAGGATTCTTAATATTTCTGTTCTTCTCTAGAATGACAAACTGTTAATAACAAAAGATATTAAAATTTCAGCTGAAGTTATAACTAGGAAGGCTAGAGAGGATGTTGGAGTACAGATTTTGACAATTATATTATGATCCATTAATCTACCAGTTATCTTACAATATTAACTGTGTGAAGCTCTTGTGAACTAAAAGATTAGGTTTAGTAATTAATGTGTTTTTAGTAGTTTGGTTAAACCCCAACTAACGTTACCCTTGAAGCTAACGTTTATCACCCAAAGTCGTAGTCTGTCATTTACGGGGTCCTTTGAGAACTTTGATACTTATTTATTTGCCCATAATCTCTTTAGAGTTATGCTTACAGTGAGCATGGGTAGCTAAATCGTGGCAGTTATTTATTGATTGGCAAAATGTATCTTACTCTTAGCAGTGTGGTGTCCAATTTCTTCAGTTCTTAAACGTTAGCTTACCTAGCTACATTGATAAGCTGTTGTAACTGTGCGGAATTATTCGTACTATTATAACTATTATTCGTAACTGGCAACGTCTCCAAACTAATGACGAGGCTGAAAAACCCATATCTGCAGAAAATACAACCAATTTTTGGTCTAATGTTTATACATGAGTACCATTACATGAACTGCAAAGGAGTTAGTTTGTTTACCTCCGGGTGCCTGTGCATGATATGACACTTCCGCTTCGGTTTTCAGAATAAGAGCGTCATCTCTTACAAATACATATATTAATCTACAGGTTCAAATAAATGTTTGCGTTTAATTAAAATTCCGTGATAACAAATATGTTACTTGTTAGTGTCATGCCAGCATGAATCACAACGCATTTCTGCGGTTCCTTTGAAAGTAAAAGCATTTGATTGTTGGATCCAAGAAATATAGTTAGTTGACACAGTCAAAGCATATTTCCCCGATGTACAATTCTGAGGTACTGTACTTCAAAGTAATTCTAACTTATGCTTCTTTATCTCCACTTCATTTCAGAAGAAAGTATTGTAACTTTGACGCCACTGCATTAACACCTGCAGTTACTTTTCAGATTTAGCTTTTACATAGAAAACCTGAGTTTATAAAATTACACATTAAGGATTACTACTTAACAAATGTACCATATATATTATATACACACACACATATATATATATACATACATATACATATATATATACATATATATACATATATACACACATACACTATATATATATATACACACATACACTATATATATATATACACACATACACTATATATATATATATATACACACATAC
>NW_025729427.1:3119-4899 GCF_021292245.1 Micropterus dolomieu
GAGTACCATTACATGAACTGCAAAGGAGTTAGTTTGTTTACCTCCGGGTGCCTGTGCATGATATGACACTTCCGCTTCGGTTTTCAGAATAAGAGCGTCATCTCTTACAAATACATATATTAATCTACAGGTTCAAATAAATGTTTGCGTTTAATTAAAATTCCGTGATAACAAATATGTTACTTGTTAGTGTCATGCCAGCATGAATCACAACGCATTTCTGCGGTTCCTTTGAAAGTAAAAGCATTTGATTGTTGGATCCAAGAAATATAGTTAGTTGACACAGTCAAAGGATATTTCCCCGATGTACAATTCTGAGGTACTGTACTTCAAAGTAATTCTAATTTATGCTTCTTTATCTCCACTTCATTTCAGAAGAAAGTATTGTAACTTTGACGCCACTGCATTAACACCTGCAGTTACTTTTCAGATTTAGCTTTTACATAGAAAACCTGAGTTTATAAAATTACACATTAAGGATTACTACTTAACAAATGTACCATATATATATATATATATATATATATATATAATCTGACACAGGTTTATATATAACACTGACATGGGCAATTCTGCTGCCTAATGACTATTTTCACTTTTTGATATTTTAAACACATCCTGTATTGTTACATTAGTAAAATTTTGAATGGGTTACTTTGCTGCTATCTGCAAAGTTCTCTGACCACGGCCTTTACCGATGTCCTTCATACATGCAAGGATGGAGATAATAAACATCAGCGGGTGACGCAAATCACTAAGGTGCGTTAACCATATTATGAGTGAATTACGGGTAACTTATCTTTTTGTTAACAAACACAAATATTATTCTTGGCACTTTTTAATGGTGGCAAGTTGTTATACAAAGTCAAAGAGAATACAGTATACCAGTGTACCAAACAGAATAACAAAATACAAAATGCCAGTTAACTTGATCACAGAAGTTAACTTGCAGCTCCAAAAACTTAAAATACATCATTCTTCAGTATGTATGAGATGTCTATTTACAAATTAAGTTAATTAAATGAAATAAAACCACTGTGACAGATATACTGTAATCATAACCCTTAAAAAAAACAAAGATGAAATATTAATCTATTCTTCATCCTAATGGATGGAAACTCTCACAACGTTGCATCAGAGACGCAGATGAAGGTGAAGGATAAAAAAGGTGGGAAAGCAAAGTTGCACAAACAGATTTTGTCACCGACAAAATATCACGTTCAGAACTGCTGAAAATGTCCGGTACTCTGCTGCGGTTCCACTTGCCCGGGCAAGTTACTGTTTGTGGACGTAGCCCGAGAAGCTCCACTTTGTCTTTTCAGGGCAGTGATCCTGTTTCTGACGTAGTCCTTTACACCTTTCCATGAACGGTTCCTCAGCGCTTCTGGCTCAGCCTCGAGACACTGAATGCAGTCGTTTTTCTGAGGCACCTTGTGTCCTTGAATTAAACGCATCATTTGTCTTTCAACAGCGAGGACCTCTGCTTCCTCCCATTTATGTTTACCATTATTTTGGGAGCCTGTGGGGTAAAAGAGAAACAAGTGAATGTCTGCCATAACTAAAAAAAGATTTCCAAAAATAAAAAAGATCTTACGGTCATCACTGCAACGCTTTACTGTTCACATTTGTTCTCAAAGACTTCAAACCCTAAATTCCATCATCTTCAGCGTCCATATTTTATTTTTGTCATTAACTTGAACAATGACGTGGACGTGGACAGTAAAGAAACTCAGTAAACAACTCTTGGAGATACTTTGCCTCAACTCTACTTTGATTAATG
>NW_025729428.1:0-880 GCF_021292245.1 Micropterus dolomieu
TGTGTGTGTATGTGTGTATGTCTGTGTGTGTGTGTGTGTGTGTGTGTGTGTGTGTATGTGTGTGTGTGTCTGTGTGTGTCTCTGTGTATGTGTGTGTGTGTGTGTGTGTGTGTGTGTGTGTGTGTATGTGTGTGTGTGTGTGTGTGTGTATGTGTATGTGTGTGTGTCTGTGTGTGTCTGTGTGTGTATGTGTGTTTGTGTGTGTGTGTCTGTGTGTGTATGTGTGTTTGTGTGTGTGTGTCTGTGTGTGTATGTGTATGTGTGTGTCTGTGTGTGTGTGTGTGTCTGTATGTGTGTGTGTGTGTGTGTGTGTCTGTGTGTGTGTCTGTGTGTGTGTGTGTGTGTGTGTGTGTGTGTGTGTGTTTGTCTGTGTGTGTGTGTGTATGTGTGTGTATGTGTATGTGTGTGTGTCCATACATTACCTGATTCACAGGTGAAGGTGCGTGAGGTGTCGTCTGCAAACACAATGGCCACTGCCTGTCGCTTTGTATCTCGAGGCAACCGCGTGACATTCTTGACGTTGCTAATTTCTGTCACCTAGGCAACAGGTTGAAGGTAAAATGGTTAACAAAGTGGAATCAGGGCTGATTAATTTGCCTGGTACAATTTTTCTTATTGCTTACATATATTTTGCAAATCATGGGTGAACTTAATCTAATGCTCACACCTTTGAACAACAAGAGTCTTCACTGGCAGATGAGTTTACTGTTTCTCATAGCTTTCACACAATTTTATTTGGGTTTTAACACCCTTTTCAAAACAGTTGTCACACTTCTTAAAGTGACACAAAACCTAATTGAATAAACATGTCTCTCAGTTCTTAATATCGTCAGCACCTGTGTGAACTCTGTGCACAAGTCATCAGTTTGTTATCAACCTA
>NW_025729429.1:0-1023 GCF_021292245.1 Micropterus dolomieu
ACAGTGAACCACGGGGGAGTTTATGAAACGTAACGTTACTGCTGACGGAGAAAGTCAGCAGAAAGAGATGCAGGCTAGGTGTGTGTGAGTGTGGGGAGAAGAGCAGAGGAGCAGATTCAAGTAAATTAACACTAAACTAAGGTGGGAAATGACCCACAGTAACTGTTAATATACCAGTTGCTCTGTCTTGACAGCTCAACAGTCCGTGTAGAGGGTGTATCGCGGTTCTGTCTCTTTGGTCCGCGACACGAGACCGTGGACTTTATTTTTCGGTCCTACTAAACAAATCTCTCCTCCACTTTTAAAGGCAAACTCAGCTACATCCTAGCAGGCATCGGGATGAACTGACCCTCCAGTCAGCGAACATCACCTTATATTCACCATAAACTCCAACCTTCAAGTGGGCGTTCTGTTCAGTCTCCTCCTTCGTGTTTGCTGATCATCTGCTGCCGTGGCCTCTCACATGTACTGTTTCATTTCATATACTCTCCTCCTCTCTGCCTGCAGGTAACCTTACCAGGTAGAAGGAGCAGCGGCTGGTTCGTCTCAGCCAGCGGCCGAGTTTTTAAGACTACAGACCGGTCTGTGCTCCAGACAGACCGCCCCTCTGAACAGTCACGGGCCCATTTAATACCATCAATAAAGAAACATTAGTTTTCTTATCCATTGTGTTTCAAGATAAATCAGATTTGACGCTCGTAAAAGAAAACATCTGTCTCCTTGAAGAGCTGCAGCACAGGCTTCACCAGAAAGAGCATCAGTGAAGTCAGCAGGTGGATTTAGAGGCTTGTGGACAGACTCCAGGACATCAATGTCCTGCCATGAGCGAACCAAGTGCCTTGTTTTTTTATCAGCTGATAAAACCTCTGCAAAGGCCCCAGGATGCGAGTGCATCCTCCAGCCCCCGGCCGATCGTTTCGGCTCTATGGTCCTCTGGAAAATAGGCATTTCATTTATTCATTTAGTTAACAGGGACAATGCACAATATATGTACTGTTCCAGATTTAGCTAAAAGCTCATTCC
>NW_025729430.1:0-300 GCF_021292245.1 Micropterus dolomieu
CCCCCCTGTTGCTGTAAGTGTTCATGATCGTATAGGACCCATATCCTTGATCTCATGGATATGATTTGATGAGAACGGTCAGATAAGTTGTGAGATGATGATGTGTAAGGAGTGACTCCACTGACATTCAGACCTTATGGGAAAATTTAAACAGAATTAGGATTTTTTTGCATTGTACTGTACGGCAGATTTAAACACAGCATCTGGTATTTACAGATATCTACTTTCAGGGTGTCATCCTGATGATGTTTATCAGGTGTGGCAGTATATTTAGTTTGCCTCCCACCGTCTACCCCTCCC
>NW_025729431.1:0-19570 GCF_021292245.1 Micropterus dolomieu
CACATGGCAAAGGTTGGGTGAGCATTCTCATTGAATCCCAGTATTAACGCTAATTGATGTTTTGACCTACCATTAGAGTAGGTAAGACAGGTGACACCATTCTTTAATCCTGACCTGTCATACCTCTAGCTGCCTTTGAATGCTGTTCTCACCCGAGCCAAGAGGTGATACTCAGCCGAGTCAACACTTGAGTCCATAAAATCAGCAGCTATAGCACGCACCAGCAGGATCCTGACACCAAACAAGCCAACCAATCCGCCTAACTACCTCATCCTAGCAAGCAATACTGATATCATCAGTTTAAGTTGCACCTACTTAACTTTGCCCCAGTCACTCACAATCCTACTTCAATTATTAACTTAACAGAATGTCTTACTAGAAAGTGAAAATCACAAACTGTTATATTTTGAATATGTCTGGAAGAAGAACGCCAATAGAAATGTAAATTGCAAGAGAGGATTACTTTACATTTCGCAGGCCTCTGGACCAACTAGGCGTTAACTGTCTTGCTCAGGGACACATTGGTGGATGTGTCCCCACAGTGGGGGATTGAACCTGGGTCGCTCACACCAAAGGCATGTGTCTTCCCACCAAAAACCAAAACCAAGTTTAGAGAGAAAAACATATGACGTCAACATTAGATGTAAAACAAACCCTCCATTGATGAAATAAGAAAGAAAATGTTGCTAATTATAATCAGCAATCATCACTTTTATCCCAGAAAACAGGAAGTTGCAGCAGGATGGGCCTTGACTAAACAAAGTGTGAATGTACGCAAGCCCAAATGAGTCACGGGTAGCCATTTCCTCCAGGTCAAAATACAAGGTTGGGAAATAGTGACATTTAGTAACTTAGTGGGTGAGAGGTTTAATAACTGCACAATATGGTTTGTATGCCTCATAAGATATGAACTTCTATAGAACAGTATGGATGGGATGGCTGGGAAGTCAAGTAATGTTTTCATAAGTGAAATGTTTTAATCCTGTTTAAACCATGTAACTTGGCTTTGTGTAGTCATTTTTGAAAAGTTAAAGGCTTCATTTGCATATTGGCTTACCTTGAAAGTAGCATTCCTTGAACAAGGCGATGTCCTGTGGAAAATAATTAAAGACAAGATGAAGACATTTGACAAGCAATTCAACATAATGGCACACAGATTCCTGATGTATTAACTCATTGTTCATTTGATATGATCTTTGATTGATTTTGACTGACGGCGTTGGTGGCGGTGCAGAGGATCTCCACCAGGACGTCTTCATCTGTGCCCGCTCCCTTCATGGCCTTCCTCAGCTCCTTCACAGCGTAGATGACGGGCGGGTCCAGCATGGCGAGGATAGCCTTCTCAAAGCTCCCCGACAACTCGCTCTTCAACACATCCACTAACTCCTATCACAAAGACAAAGAAGTGAAATAGCAGAAAGGACCAGAAACAGAGGAGAAATGCTGATTTTCTGATATATTTCACATGAAAATGTGAAATGGTAGATAAAGATAAAGGACATGCGGATAATATTCTGTGTTTACTCACATCATCGTATTTATCAAAATAGGCCTGTTTAATTTCCTGACGCTGATATGAGCTGCGGTTTGCCAGGATGTCAATGATGGCCTGTTCATCAGTTCCTGAAGGGAAAACAACACAAAACACAATGATAAACAATGTCATTTGCAAGTAACACTTTACTACATTACAAGAATTAAAAAAACATCCATATATTCTTATGCTATACTTTCAATATTTCCACCTTACCAAAGCCTTTGCAGGCTTTCCGAATGGCCTTGATGTCTGCTACGACATCAAAATCCTCGTAGGGCACAATTGTGGGCTAAGAGAATAAAAGACAGATTGTTCTTTAGATGAAATACAAAGAATAAAAACAGCTGGTTCTATCAAACTGATCATTGTTTCAGTAAATGAAGTTCAGCGGGATCTGAGACAGGGATGCAGGAGCAGCTGGCAGATGGGGGAGGGGAGGACGATGACACAATGCTTTGCTTGAGGAATTCAGGGCCTTTAAACAAACTTGGTGGGGGCCGCGTGAATAACTGGCAGTGACCAAAGTGCAGTCCAGGGGCCAACAGGGGTCTGAGAGGCAGCCCAACAAGGGAACCACATCATCTGCAGCAATTAAAACTACTTAAATGCCACTTCTCTCCTATAACAAGGTAAACATATAGCAGACTGTTTGACTCTTCACAGAATCAGATTCTCTTTTCTGAATATGAAGTAGGATGTTATTTAAATTGTGAAGCACTTAAAAGTATTTTTAAGCAATTAATAATCAAAACGCAATAAAAGAAGTTGTTGCTAGTTGAAAGCTTGTTTCACTGCTAATTTGTGAGGTAAAACAATAAATAAATGACCATAAATGTACCAAAAACACAGAATGCTGACAGAAATAGACACCCTTCCCCCATCTTTGCACATGCATGGACTCTACCCTTGCCTAATGTAAGAGCTCTACTCATTCATCCACGCACACATCTAACGGAGCTGTGATGAACTCCGCAGGGGAGTGGCCGCTTCCTCTGCGTAAACCCAGACACGGCTGTCTGTCACACCGTGTCATTTGCGACGTTTTCACCCGGCTTCATTTAAAGAAACACCAAATATTAAGAATCCGAGACCAGCGCTCTCATTTTCAGTCAAAACAAGATTTGTTACGATTTAGGCCTACGTGATCTGCGCAACTACTGACGTCGATTAGAAGCACTGCGTTGTTCGACCCATCACGCAAAATACGCAATAAATACAACATGTACTCAAGAAATGAAGCCCTTGCTCCCCTGAATCTGTTCCTCCTGGCGATTCCCTGGATCAAAATCCTCAACATGAAACTCTAAAGCTCCCGAGCGAAGCCCAAACTGCTGACTGTTGAGATTTACTATTTTTCTGAATTGTCTTTAAGAGATGGTACTTACTTGACAGTTGCCCATTTTTAAGGATGTTTATCCGACGACAGCTGGTGCTCTGTTGGAAAGAGTCGTAGTTTGGGATATATGAGTCCTCCTGAACAAACTGCGGCCCAAAGCAGCAGAAACCAGTACGTCACGTCACCACGGACCGCCACGCCGTCCCGTTAACCATTTACATCCACTGAGCCTGCACCGTACCGGAGCATGTCCATATCATGCCACTTTAAACTTCTGCTTCACTGCATTTCAAAGCGGAATAACGCACTTTTGTTACTTCGCTACATTTATTTATTTTCATTATTATTTCAGCTTTACTTACTTTTCAGACCATGTAATATAAAAATACGATCAGCTTTTAAATCATGATGCATTAACAATCTCCCTCTTTCTAACATTTCATCTAATGGTGTCATCGTGGTGTAGCCTAACTTTTTGGTTTTTATTTAAAATAATTAAAAAAAAAATTACTATAAGTCTGTGGCCTACAGACTGGACATGCACAAAATGAACAAGTGGTTATTTGTTGCATTATGGGAATTGTAGGATCACGTGTGTTCGGAGGTTGGAGCCTCTTCTGTGGCTTGGACCAAAATCTGTCTATTCTGAGTGCAAAGCCTCGTATCAATTGTGATTTAAGTGAATAATTGTGTCCTAACCTCCTTTTCAATGGAAATAAAAACTATTTTCTAAAATCTAAAATCAAGTTTAAAATTTAATTTAATGCAGCAACACGCTTTAAAAGTATCTTCTGTTTCAACTGTACAGTCAGTTCTTTAGACATAACCTGTTTCAGGAAAATAAAGTTTTAAAACAAAATTATAGCCAGAATTGTCTTGAATGGTCCATTCTACAGTACTTTTAAAACTTTCAGTAAACATTTCTGAAATGTACTTTTGTCCTTTACTTTATTAACATCTTTAATGTATGACTTCTCCCTGTAATATGAGGTGGTGATAGTGCAGTGGATAAGACAAATTCCTTTGGTGTGAGCGACCCAGGTTCAATCCACCAATGTGTCCCTGAGCAAGACACTTAACCCCCTAGTTGCTCCAGATGTGTGCAATCGCTGACATATACAGCATTTTTAAGTTGCTTTGGATAAAAGCGTCAGCTACATGTAATGTAGAGTATTTTTGTATTATTACTTTTACTTATGTAAAGGATCTGTATACATCTGCCACCACTGTTTATAAAAGTGTGCAAGGTTTTAGGTTTTCTGATTTATGAATTTTAACATTGCTTCTATAAAGTTTACAGCATAACTGTCAAAGCCATAGGCTATATTAAGAATACAGGTAAGGAATACAATAGTGAGACATAACTCAGTGTAAAGGAGACACTACTGAGTCTAAACAGCATGGTGATTTGTGGTCCTTTTTTCAACCAGATTACTCAGGATGAACCTTTTAGGCATCCTTAAGCCCAATTTTACTTTACTTTGATTTTAGAGTCCTTCTTGCAACAGGGGGGATGTAATGCTGCTGACCATGACCTCTGACCTCCCTGCACATGGGGTGAGTTCTGCTGCTCTGATTTCTACTATTTAAACCGACTGCACAGCTGTTAAACTCCTCTTCCGTTGCAGTAACAAACCTTAATTCACAAAATGGTAAAACAGCAGAGAGAAAAAATAGCTCTGTTGAAAAGTTTTACTGGACAATGTTTGCATGTGAAAAATGAACCAAAAGGTCGGTTCTCTAGAATTTAGTGTTCCACAGTTTAATTACCAACCTTGCCAGCTTACGCTCTATAACCATTGGTATTTCAGTCCCTTATAACTGTCCCTACATCATAATTACCCAACCGCTGAGGAGGAAAGCTGCTGCTGCCCTCCACAATAAGGCCCTTAGCCTATGAAAGGTAAATACATGCACACTCTCTATCTGGATGAACTGTTCCAATTAAGAGCTCGCTGATGTCACACTAACAAAGCCATGCAATTAGACTGGGATGAGTCATCTCCACTTTATAATTATCTGAAAATTACCTGGAAGATCAATCAGGGAACGTTTTAAGACAAATACTTAAAATTATGCAAGCTGGTTATTCAGACAATGAACTGTAGCTGTTTCTAGTGCCCAACAGTATAATGAGCTAATTAGCAATTATTCTAACAAGATGTGAGTCACGTACAGTAACAACATATTTAGTATCTATCAGTAGGATTTAAATCACTATGAACATTTTTACTGACCTGTGTGGGCTGATGTAATCTCAAACTTTTCTGCAATATTTAGACCAGTTCTTTGCGGTGTGTGTCGTATATATTTAACGTCTCATTCTTAGCTGAAACTTTTAATTCTATTCTCAGTCACGCAGCTCAGTTGTTGAACAACTTGTCCTCTAATCACAGGGCCTCTGATTTGATTCTCAGCTCCTCCCCACAACCGAGCTGTAGACTTCAATCAGACTTAAATCACAGCAAATGAGCATTTAAAGGAACAGCTCAACAGTTCGGGGAACGTGTTTATTCGCTTTCTTGCTGAGAGTTAACGATGAGAAGACTGATACTACTCTGATGCAGATGTTAGCTTAGCTTAGGCAGATTTTACCTTTGGACAATCTTCTCATCTAACTCCCGGCAAGAGAGCGAATAAGCCTATTTCCCATAATGTTCTTTTAAGACTTGACTTGAACTTTACTGCTGCAATACTGTACTTCCCAGCCATTATTTAAGGACATCATGTGGGCAATGCATCATCAAACAGATTGAATATTTATTAATTAGGTCTATAGATTTCAGAAACAATTGTTGATACCATTACGATCGTCTGCTTTTAGAGACTTGAAAGAGTGTACCTTGCTTATGAAGAGGGGTACTCCACCGATTCTATATAAATGTAGTTTACTTGTCCTGAGGAGTATAATACTCAGCTTGTGAAAACTGTTGTATAATATCTTCTGTGTCTCTGGTGAAGCTTCCTAAAGTTTGAAATGTAAGCATTGAAAGAAGGGGGCATTTAGGAGGCAAGGACGGTCTAATGACACTTTTGATTTTGACCATTCATTTTAAAATCTCCCAGCTTTAAGGAATGAACTGCTCTATTGAATGCAGTTCATTTGGCACCTCTTTAAAGCAACATAATGTAGTAATTTCATCCCAGCTTCAAAAACACTCACTTGTAATAGGGAAAACCGTGTCTCTGGCATTACCACTCCTGGACCAGAGAGCCTGGTGTTAGACAAAAAACACCAAATCATAATGTTGCTTTGAGATCCCAGATGTCTCTTCTGTTATGGGAAGAATTAGTGAATCTATTCCAAGTAAGCAAAGTGGAAGATGTTGGTGTTGCAGGCACCTGTTCTTGTAGCAACACATGTAAATAGGAGGCTCGCTGTTCTTGACATGTTCACACTCTCTGTGTTTTTGGTGTAAGTTTATTCACAGCCTGTATTTCTTTGCCACCATAAGAATTTGCTGCTGAAACAGCCCAAATATCTTGATGACTACAAAAAAAAACATTACTTGAAGACAAAAGTCAGAGAGTACTGTTTTCCTGACTTCCCTAGAGCACTCAGTTGTCTCAGCTCGGGGATGTTATGGTCTTAATTTCACAGGCGGTGGAAAGGGGTCCTACTGAAGCCTTTACCACGGATCTGGAAACAAAGACAGCATTCAGAAGTGCCAGCCAAAGAAACAGGCTGTAATGTAATGCTGGCCCGGGACCCAGACTCATGTTATGACCTCAAACACAACTTGTTTACTGTTGGAGGTTGGAGTTTCAGCTGCAACAAGATGAATGTGATGTGTGGAAAAGAATTAAGTTTTACAAAAATATTTTGGGGAGCAAAGCTCTGCAAGAGGATTAAGATACAATGAAAGGTTTTTAGAGTAACATTTGCATCAAGAAGTTCCCTTGGAGGATTAGAAGATTTGATTTACCTCTATATTTTAGGCTGTCGCAGTGCAGGACAGCCACAACATTTACTTTAATTGTTCAACTGTTTGTTGTTGCCACCTCATATCTAAAATGAGTAGAAATCTTGTTTGGTATTTGTGACTTATTAAGGCTTAATTTAACTAAATTTACACAAATTATATAAAAACCCCATAGTCATCATTTGTTTCAGAAAGATTTGCACGGTTGCAGACGTTCTTTTGGTTCTTTTCAATCAAAGCCAGTGTGATCAGGTGACCTTCTGAGTACACTAGGCTTTTGTTGCATGGAACAATGCTCATCTAATAAACGGTGCATTGTCTACCTGCTCTTGGGGTAAAATCCCTGCGGTGTAAAGGCTATTGGTCCTTTTTGCTGTGCCCAGGTGGTAGTTTGGGGCACCACTTCCTGGCATCCCCCAGATGGAGTGCTGCATGGTGTCATGGTGCTGCACATAGTAAGACATTAGTAAACATAAAAGTAATCATCAGTCTTATCACGAATGAACAGAGGTCTCTCTTTTCCAGGCATTATGAAATACAGTAAGCTTTCCCCTTGTTATAAAGTAACTAACCTTTCGTTCGTCAACAGTGTTTCTACTTCGCTCCTTTTCTATCTGCCGCTTCCTCTCCTCTATCTGCAGGCAAAGGTCTTTGTAATACTGGCTTTTTTTTCCCTAAAGAAAACATAAAATAAATGTGACACGGGAACACTGCAACAGAAAGTTTAGTGTTGTCTGGTTACTTTATGCAGAGGACAGAAGATATAGTGTGACCTCTCTGGTGATGTTAGACGGCTTCATGTTCAACCCTGGTGCTTCACCCTGTCGAGCAGCGCATAGCGAAGCTTTTCCCTGGAAGAAACTGACACTCCTCACAATCTATTTCACTCTAAGTTGATATTGTGTTTAAAATCACAGCTAAACATGGATCAACACCTCCATCTTGTGGTCATATGCATTAACTACAGTTTAAATAGGCCTTAAAAGATCATTATTGTCAACAAATCGCACTGGGTGAATAACCAAGAATGAATGTATCCTACTAACAAGTAAAGTGTGTGTATACAAAGCTTGATATACCGTATTCCTCTTTTCCATAGAGCCACACTGTGGCACTGGACGACATGTTCCTTCATTAGGATGAACACTGCCACTGTAGTCAATAACACATACACTGTCCTGGTGCTGGAAAACACTTACTAGAGCACCAAATATGTATTAACCCTCTGCTGAATGTAGTCCCTAAGACGTGCACTGTTTACTCATGTGTGAGTAATGTTTGCTAAAAACTGCAGCTGTGTTAGTAAATACTTTAGCCTTTTTTGAAAAAATTATACATATTTGTAACCTGTATTTAAATGTTAAATATGTAAAGATATAGTGGAGTAATGGCGTCCTGAGCAGAGAATGGCGCCACAGTTCCTCTGAGTGTGTTGTCATCCGAGCTTCTCTGCTTTTTGTTTTGGTAGCCGCTTTGGCAGCGCATTCATGGTAGCGTTTGTGAGTCCCTCACTGTGAAGCTGTAATGACTGTTTCTTTTCTCATCTAACGCCATGACTTAAGGATTTCTTTTGACCAAACCAGAGTTGGTGAACAGTGAAAAGACTAACCTTTTGGTGAGCAAGGGCGATCTCAAAGCTGTTTCTGGTTTAACAAAAAGGTCTATCTTTATTGGGATCCTTTCCATAATGTTGTCATGTTGCACTTTTAGTGGGCGTATGCTACTTTGTCCCCAAGGATTAAGTTATAGCAATTGCAGCCTGTTTCACGGCTACCTGGAAGAAGCGTAGAGCCAGAATATTTCAGTGAATTAAGGTTTAAATCGACTAAACCAGAGTTGGTGATTGTTGGAGCAGTGGAAAGACAATTTTGGAGAGTTTTATTTTGTTTCTGTCTAGTTTAAATGACGAATGATGATCGGAAAGGTATAATTACTGTTTTTCATAATGGAGTCTGGTGGGCCGCAGCACTGATTTGTCTTTGTCTGACATGCTGGTGCTCTAGTGCGACATTTAGAGTCTGTTAATGTCATGTACGGATCCTTTAAAGATCCATGCGATGGGTTTGGGGCTGAGAGTCAGTGAGATTTGTTGACAATAGCACAAATTTTGCCAGCCTTTATCCTTTAAGGAAAAAAAAAGACAGCATTTGCAATGAAACATACAGCAATGGATGCATGAACAGAAGAGGTCCTTATGGGGTCAGTGCTCGTCAATCTTACAGCCCCTTCGAGTGTTAGTAACGGCAGAGGAGCTGAGGGAAAAGAATAAACAGTAAACAGTTACATTCAACTGAAATTGTATGACATTAGGTGTTTTGACATTGTACCCCTGTGCAATTGAGAGTAAAGTATCTAGAGCCAGTCAACAGAAGTCAACAAAAAAATTAATTGGTAACAATTTGGATGCAATACAGTTATCATTTAAGCCATTTAACAACATAACAATGGTTAAAGCCTCTTAAATGTAAGGATATGCTGATTTTCCTCTTTTATATAATTGGAAATAGGAAATTTTTTGGTGTAGGGCTGTCAGTCGAATAAAACAAGCAATTTAAAGTTGTCACCTTGGGCTGTATGACGTTTTATAGACAAAATACAGCATTACATTTCATTCATGCACTGCCAATTTTCCATTTTATTATATCATTCTTTCTATGTCACTCGCTCTTTTTTGGTGTATATTGCAATTTTAGCCTTTCTCAACAGCCTAAAAGCCACGATTTGAATCTAAATTCCTCTTTGGTGAAATATTTTTCAGATTTCTAACCTTAATAGCAATGCCCCCGAGTAAGCAGGGACTCGCATAAAATAAATCAATAAATCTGTTCTGCAACCCAGACAGTCTCCTCCGCTGAAAGAAAAAAAAAAGGTTTAGGATTTCTGTGAGAGCCAGAGTTATCCATTTAGTGCCCACTGTAGTGAAGCCCACTCATAATAAGTTTTACTATCAGGCTGACTCATGTTCACTTTCAGGCTATGAGTGCAAACACACACTCTTCTCGTACAGTACTTCCCCCAGGCTTCCCATGAGTGGAGGCGTGTGCGTGATAAGGTTGTATTGTCATAAAGGCAGTCATTACAGCGTGATGATAACAAATTCAATGTGTCTGTATGCAAATTTAATCCCATCTCTGTTTATGTGTGTGTATACATTCTGTATTGTGTTCTTCATCATGTTATTTTTACGGTAAACAAGCCTATTTACAGCCTTTGACCTTGCCAACTCGTACTATTTCACAGGTTCACTCTTGATGTTGGAAACAGCAGCTGAGAAAATTGAACTCACATCAATGTTCACTAAGCTAGTTCTGCTTTCTATCATATTACATGATCTCCCTCAACAAAAAAAAGGTCTAACAATTTCATCACAACCGGGCAAACTCCATCTGCTGATGAAGATCATGTGATATGATTAGAAGCACAAGTAGAAATTGTACAAAGCTTGTGGTGAGTTTGTTTTCTCAAACATTTCACAGGTGTTTAAACTGTCACCAACTGTTTTGCCTATTTTACAGTATACTATATGGCCAAAAGTATGTGGAAGCCCCAACATTACAAACAACTTTGATCGTTGAACATCTCAATCCAAAGCCGTGTGGGCATTAAGGCTATTAAATCCTCCACTCTTCTGGTTTCAGGCTTTTTGCAAGATGTAGGAACCTGGCTGCAGGGATTTGTTCCCATTCAGACAAGACAGCATTAGTGAGGTCCACCACCTGATGTTGGGTGATGTGGCCCGGCTCACAGTCGGTGTTCCAGTTCATCCCAAAGGTGTTGGATAAGGTTGAAGTTAGTGGTGAAGACTGCGAAACTGTAAAGAACACGCTTCTTATAACTTCAGTGTTTGGACGTTTTCTCCAGTCAGGCACAATCAGGAAGTAGGTAATGCAGCAATACTTTTAAAGGGGAACTTTTGATTTTACACATGTATGTAATGTAGGTCCCAAATTTTGACAACAGAAGAAGAATGTACGGAATAAAAAAGACTGTTCATAGTGAATCCAATGACGTTATAGGAGTGCAATTCTAAATCAGTGGAGGCCTCTTTTAATGATGCAAACATTCTTTTGGCCACATAGTAAACATTAACTTGCTCACATCATACTTGTTTTATTGCCTTCTGAGGCCTCTAACTTACAGTAAAGATTATTTTTATACTCTCCGTGTTATCTTGTCGAGTATTGTGAAAGATCATAAACACACCATCAAACTCACAGTATGATTCAAACATTTCCAGCCCAAACGTTTGAGAGGGAATGACTGTGAACAGTGTGTGAGTGATCTCACATTGGTCCCTGAGAGAGGCCCCCTCCTTCGCATCAATCAGCTGTCTGCATGCTACCTGGGGGCAGAAACGGTGAAGATTAAGCGCAGTTACCTTCTGGAAATTGCTATAATTGAGTGATTAAGACCAATGACGTCAAATGAAAGCCCGTTTTTTACTGAATGAACATTCACTTAGCTTTTATTCACACACATCGGTATGACTGTGACTCACCAGCGTCCTAGCCTTGGGCTTTGTGCTCGGAGTCTGTATTTGTGCTGCAGCGGTCTCTGGTGAAAGACAGAGTGATGAAAGGTCTTTTTTTTTTTTACACCTTGTGTAAAATCAATACAAATTGGATTATTAGATGAGTGGACCTGCCTTTGTTCTTTCCACTCTCTATGTCCATCAGTGATGGCTCCACTTTTGCATAAAGAGAATCATCACTGTGGTGATGAGCCCTGAAATAATCCGGTTCATTTACTGAGCTGCATTTCACGCTGATCATTAGTGTACTTGTGTTACTGTGTGTCACTCACACGCAGGCTTCACTGTCCTCACAAAAACACGAGGAAAGCTTGATGGACATTTGGGGTTTGGAGCCTTTCACACCCACCGTCAGTTCAACCTTCTCATTGCTGGACTCCTCACTTTTCAACTCCACGTTTTTCCTACCCTGTGGAACAACGCTAAGCTGGAATTAAAGTCAGGCAACAATGTGATGACAGCAAATATTCATGGGGAAAAGCCTATTGACACCTCAAGGTCAATGTCTCAGCAAGGCGACAAACATGAACTGTCCTGGAGGGGACACAAATACAGCAGGTACATGAAAACATAAACTGTGAGGTGAGTCAGGTTAAAGAGGTTAAACTGCATAATAACTCAGAAAGCATGAGACAATATCCAACGGCCTACTGTACAAACCACTGCTGATCCAGCTGGGCAGTGCGGATAATGTGATGGTGACCCCTGATCACACGCCATGGTCTTCCTTTAGATAGATAGATAGATTTATGTTTTATGCATCAACAAATCCTATTGCATTACTACAAATAGTATTGGGGGCAACCAGTGTACAAATTAGTACAAATTTGAGGTACTTTTTGAGTGAGAAATAGGAAAATATTGTACTTTTTACTAGACTGTAATTGTTTCCCAGCTTTAGCAACTAATTACTTTACAAATTAAGATTTTTTCACACAATACACACAAAGAGCTTATATGATAATATGATGTTTTGTTATATAAACTACCCAACTATATACTGTTTGTGTATATGTATGTATATATATATATATGGTTAAGTACAGCTGAAAACGATCAGTCGATCAATCAATTAGTGGATTGACAGAAAATTAATTGGCAACTATTTTGACGATTGTTTGAGTTATTTTTAGGCCTACAAACTTTTACGTAAATACATTTTCAATGCAGGACTTTTACTTGTAACAGAGTATTTTTGAAGTGTGGCAGCCTAGTAGTACTTTTACACAATTCTTTATATTACTTATTATTATTTTATAACTTGTGTAACTTGTTTATTTCATATATTTATATAGGTTTAGTAACCAAATCAAATCCCTTGTATGTGTAAAAACTACTAGGCAATAAAGCTGTTTCTGATTTCTGAAAACCACTGAGGGCAACAATGGCAGTTACAGGCCTACACAGTAAATCTAACTGGTTAATTAATGCAACTTTCTTGAGTTGATCTTTGGGGTGGAAGATGTTATTTCGTGTTTTCTGACACTCTCATGACATTCCCGAAAATAAACATTTCATTTGAATACAGACAGATGCAATATGCCTAGATATTTTGCCTTAATAACCCAAAACACGCACAACAACACATTGCATTTAACATTATTTACCTTGGAGTGATGGAGCTGGAAAATAAAGTAGGCAGGAAACAAACAGAGGAAGAGGGAAGCAGGCGGTGAGCGGTGGCTTTAGTTTGTAGGCATTTAAAATCAGCGGAATGGAGCTGATGATGAAATTAACGTCATCGCAGGACGTCACGACGTAGAGTTCTCCCGTCACTAGGGGGCGGTGCGCAGCCGAGCGTCACCTCTGCAGACTGAGGAGAAGCTGTTTGTTTGGCTCGTGTCCTCCAACAACAAAGTGCTGTTAGTGAAACAAGACAGTGGGGACGGAAAATTTACCTAATTAAAAGTACTATTACTACACTACAAAAATACTCTGTTACAGGTAAAAGTCATTAAACAGGAATAATCAGGAAAATGTAGGATAAACTCATAATAATGTCTACTGTGACTGTTATATTATTATATTTTATTGTTAGATTATGACTTGTGTATTAAAGTAAATGTTGAATATGATTTTTAACTATTTTGTATCAGACTGCACCTAATGTAAACATTAATCAGTTGATTTTTTGTGTGTGTAAAATGTCATTAAAAATGAGAAATGCCTTCACAATTATCCAGAGTCCAAAAGTTACACGTTCACAATGCTTGTTTAGTCCAATGGATTGTAATTCATTTTTTTTGATTGATTTCTTTTGATCATCTCTGTACTTAGCTGTAGGCCTACTTGTATACACTGTTTATTTAATTTAAATCAAAACATTACATTTTAGAAGCTTTTCCTTTGTTATCTATACAAAAATATGCAAAAAGTAACTAAAGCTTTCAGATGATTGTTGTGAATTGTAGTGGAATAGAAGTATGAAGTGGCATGAAAAGAAAATATGTACCTTAAATTTGTACCTGGTTGAACTTCAAACAAACAAAAAGCCTCAAACATTTAATTTAAATTTGTATATTCATAATTGTACAAATTGATTTCTTTATTGATAGTTATTCAGTTTTTCTTGTTGTTTTTCAGGGTTTCTTGGTCATATTCTCCCTCGTCCTTGTGTTGTAGGCCTATATGTCATTCTGTCTTTAATAAAGTTGGTTAAGACCAAACAAAGTTTGTTTTTATGTGAGTGTATATGTAGAGGATGTACATGTATCACTAAGGGGAAGTGTGATGTTTTACCTGCTCTTAATCATGTTTCGTGTTTCGTGTTAAACACAACATTAAATTTGAAGTTGAGGTGTCCGATGAAATTCCATCCTCCCAACAACATTTCCCTCTCTATTCTTCCCTTGATGTCTTTTCTTACTTTTCTGTTTCTTTCCCAATAGTACCCTGCTGTCCTGGAGGCTAGCGGGTAGAGCATTTCCAGTAAACAATACGTGTGTGTGGATCAGTGGGGTTGTTGAGTCTTCAAAATGGCACGAGTACATTGTCTGACAGGAGCAAGGAGAGGGCTTCCGTAATTGGGGGAGATGTCATTGGGCCCCAGCAGTTAATCACTACAGTGTGAGGAGAGGATTGCAGCTGTGGGGGACTCCTCACTCGGGGAAACTAACTTCCTACAAGGCTAACATGAGTGTTTGTGCAGGAAATTCACAACCTCCTGTCACATCCACGGGGACTGTAACTGATATCATGATGATTGTAATCGGTACTGTCTGCAGCAGAGATAATTACTGTACCTGAAGAATAAGTGTGTTCTTCAGGACTGTGCGTCCCGGTTACTTGAGTGGGATAAGCTGTTTAGATATAATTTGGCTCATTAATATTTAATGAGCCCTGGTTGTGGAGGAGGAGCCCAGTGATTGATGACATCTCTTGTTTCAGTAACACTAATAACAACTTTGATTGACAATATTTGAAGAGTTCATCTCCAAAAATGCTGTAAGTCAGTCGAGGCCAAAGCCATTATCCAAAGTTAGTCATTCAATAACACAAAGGAGCCAAAACTGGCCTCTTCCTGTCAACCGGAGAGATAAATTGCCTATTAGCCTTTAGAGTTCATGATAATTTTGTGCAATCAATCACGTTGTAAGAATAGGTGCCAAATGGAGGCTCATCTTTTTATAGAATATAAAAGGTTATATTCACAAGGAGTCCTTGTTTCTTTTTGTGAAATGTGTTATGAGTTATTACTTTGTTGTAGTTTTATTAGGACTGCAGCTGTTTTCATTGTCCATTGTCCGAAGAGAAAAACTGTTTTACAGTCATTTAACAGCCTCTCAAAGTCTCTCATTAGCTTCACATATCAATGTATTGCACTTTCAGAATAACCAGGATTATTTGAAAATGAAGATTGTTTTAATGTGAATAGTGAATAGCAGTCAATATATAAAAATATATAAATATATGCAGGATTTAAGTTCAACCAGAAGAAAGTATTAACTAGCCAGCATGATCTGTGAGTTTTTAGGTGAAACTGACAGGAACTATAAGCTCACAAAAGCTTAATAACCAATAAATAAAATACGTACAAAAATTTAAAACAACAAAGATTTACTCAAAGTAACTTTTACTCACACCAAACTAGGTCCCTAATCTTTCTGGCTTCATACAGGTCAAAAATCAACTTACCAAAGCATCAGTACCAATAAATAACATTATTTAGGGAACTTTCATTTCCCATTAAATAGAATGAGACACATCCAAACTTAGATGTCACCTTGTTTTCTGGCTCATCATAATAACACACGAGGAGGGATTACAATCCTCAGTGATATTTCATTTTGCCTATTAATAAGATTAATGAGATTGACCAATCAGTTTCTGTGCAAGCCTTACCTACTTATTAAACAGTAGATGGGACGCTGGTGCTGCTGGGACTAATAGGGTAATGTATTATTGTTTTTAATTTTTTCTGAAAATAGTAACGAATGCTTACCGCAAATAACTAGAGGCTAGTATGTCCCAACTTATCTGCATTTAATTAATAATTAATCACCCTGATTATCCAGTTTATGTAGGCCTACTAGACTTTGTTGTCATTTTAAAATCACTTCTCCCACCTACCAGTCGAGTGTTCCCACCTTCTCATGTCTTCTTCTGTGAGCCTGCAGGATAACACACATACACAAACACACACACACACGCTTACTGTTTTATTTATTTTATTTTTAATATATTTTTATTTTTTAACAAACACACACACACACACACACAAACACACACACACTTACTGTTTTATTTATTTTATTTTTAATATATTTTTATTTTTTAACACACACACACACGCTTACTGTTTTGTTTATTTATTTTATTTAAATTTTTTATATTTCTTTTTTTTCTTATTTTTTTTAAACACAAACACACATACACTTTGATTACTTTACCCTTTAATTGTTTAATGAAATGTATGTGGCTGATTGTTCTTATGTTGTGTATACATGATGCTTTAGCAATGTTGTTATTACATTCATGCCAATAAAGCTAATTTGAATTGAATTGATCCTTTTTGGTTTAGTTTGCCTCCTTTGACTTCATACATGTTGCCCATTCTGCCTACTGACTTAGTGAAGCCTGCTTTTATCCTACAACTCACGTCTGCTGAGGATACATGTGGGTCTCTAAATCCAGAGTTGTTACACCAGGTGACATCTTAAGTTTTGACCAGCTGTCCAAAACCCAAAGATATTCTATTAATGATGAATGAAAGCTTCTGAGACACTGGACAGGCGTGAGTGTGTTCTACCACTACATATCTACCTGAGAGTGTTTCCCCAACCAGTGCCGCTGGGGTATTTTTTTCTGAGAACTTTTAGAGACCTGAGAGGAGATTTACAAGTAAATGCTTTTTTTGTTTTTTTTTAATTGGGTGATCGGCATTTTTATTTATGTAATATATTAAAATGATTGAAAGGATTAAGCATTTTGTTCCTGGCATTGTGGAAAAGGCTTTGAAAAATGCTTATATCCTGCTGGGAAGAATAACTATGAGAATAGTGAAAATATGAAACAGTATTGTAGTTCAGTATTTCAAATATTATGGCTACAGTCAACCATAACTGTAACAATGGGGACCTGTTGTATTTTATTTAAATACCACATTAGGAAGAAACTGATCCTCTGGAATAATCCTTTACGCCTTTTCGGTGTTGAATAAAAGGTGTAAATGTCCATTCAATCTTGGATGAAGTAAATCAAAGGCATGTTGATGGACGTTTTCACATGACGTTTGGTTGTCAGTCCTCTAGAGATGTGTCAGTAGGTGTTAAGAGCTGATCTACCTACATAACAGAGCAGCAGAATGATGTGAATTTCAAGGTTTTGATGAGCTTTGTTTCCAGTTGTTTGTCTCTGTAGCAGTCACACCAGGGCATGTTTTGATGGTGGGCAAAGAATTACTCACTGGAGGACCTATTCATTATACACACTCATGCGTGCGTAAGTAATTGTACTGTGAGTGTGTACCTGGATGCTGAATTGCAAGTATACACGTGTTAATGTGTGTTGTGGATCATCTGCTAGCCCTCCAGTTGTGGAGGTGGAAGTGGTGGTGTAGGAGCGCAACAGAGGCTCTCTATGAGTCATGGATGCTCGCATCACCAGGGGCTCGTCGTGTAGCTATGAAGCCACCATTGAGGCCGGGAAAACTGTGTAGGAGTCCAGACCTGAGTGTGGCCTCATGACGATGGAGGAACAGGACCTTGTGGGTGGCTATCTGCCTACTGGCTGAGGTCTCCACCATGTCAAACATTACAAGACGAGCTGCTTCAACACATCAAGCATCACAGGAGGCTGAGCTTTCTCTAAATCAGGAAAACATGTAAACCAACTCTGCTTGTGCAAGAGTGATAACTTAAAGGGTCAGTTCAGAAAATAAGGTTTCTACAGTCTTCTTCAACAAAATGCCTCAGGTGCCATAACATGATTTAAGTTGGGAACTTCGGTCATGTAACAACAGGAAAGATGGTATTAGATGTAATTGGCCTGTTTGATTGTAATTTACATCATTCACTTTGACCTCTTCCCAGCCGATGCCGTGACCCGTTTTGGTCTGGTGTTGCAACATATTCTCACTCCCAACTCGTCACACATTGACGCTCAGTCAACTCCCCTTGGTGCCGCTGTTTAAAGCCCTTTATAGTTGTTTTTGCACGTGTGGGGTCCCTGCGATGGATTGGCGTCCAGTGTGTACCCTGCCTTTCGACCGATGTCAGCTGGGACTGGCTCCAGCCCCCCCGTGACCCTGTACGCAGGATAAGCGGTTGACGATGGATGGATGGATGGTTTCCGCGGTCAAGTTAGCAATAATAAATATACAACGTCCAGTTAGACCATCAGTTAACGTTGTGAAATTTTGCAATTTGGTTAGGTTTAGGTACCAAAACTACTAGATTAGGTTTAGGAAAAGATAATAGTTTGGGTTCAAATAACTTTGTTACTTACATGAGTTAAGTTACATCAGTCAGGTAATGTTAATTAACTGAAAACCAAAATCAATGTTGACTTTTCTTTCACACAGGAAGCAAACACTGGGCTCACCTACCTGCCCAGCTCCTTACTTAAACTTTTCTATTATTTACATAGTACACCTACTTTTAGCGTTCAAAAATAATGCTAAAGGGCTTCGCCCAGTGCGTTACAAAGTGATGCAAAGGAGTCTTGACAATACATCCATGTGACAACTTGGGAGTGAGAATGGTTTAGGTGTTCACAAACAGGTGCTTCCAGTTTTCATTGTTTTTTTGGTTGAATATTTACCTGTGGTATCTAGCCATGCAGATAGTATTGTTTTCATTTCTCTAGACTTTGAGTACTATGGAGACAAATGCAATTTCGCTTGGGGTGTTCAAAGTGTTGAAAAACATAATTTAGAAAATTCAAGTGCAACATAAGAAATTGTATCCTGCTGTAAACTTTTTTTTTTCTTTTTTTTTTTTTACAGCATATATTAAAATGTCTGTATGTATCTGTGGTAGTTAGCTCGGTTGGTTAACTTAGCTGTGCTGCTAGCGGTTCTACTACCTTACTCCGCCCCGGGGTGCCAAGAGCCAAGCCACCTCCGTACTGTCCGACTTTTCAAAATGTACCTGTAATCTGATTCAATTTTTTTTTGTATCCTGATTATGTACATTACATGTAATCTGCCAACCCTGGCCCTACCGTGCCAAATGTATTCAAAATGTTGGGCACAGTAAATGATAGCTAAATTAAAACTTTGGTGTAAAGCAAACTACATAATTTCTGGGATGCAACTAAACTTGTAATTAAAGCTTGTGTGTTCCCACGTGTGTGCATCTACCCGTGTGTCCATACACCTCTCCCACTAGGTGCACCCTACACGCACACAACCCCTCATTGTGAGTCATTAATCCACCATGACACGCGAGATGTCCTCAACATCCCGCCCCCACCACCTCCAACACCTCCAGCACCTCGCTCTTCACTGTCACTGCGCAGGAAAGACAGATGAGCCAGTGACGGGGCATGCAGGTTTGTGCCAAGTGATCAGATTCTTTTCATCTCCTGTCCCTCCTCTTCCACGCCGCCTTCCATCTCGACCCACATGGCCCTGCCACAAAACACTGTGATTCATACAAAGATCACCGTCTGAGGTTTAAAAATAAGTCCTGCCATGCCTTGAGGATGTGTCCCGCTGTCCCGCAAAGACAAACACAAAGATCCAACTGTGATTCTCACATGCACCACGGGAGATCCAGAGGACTCAGTTTGCAGCAGATGCT